>NC_048301.1:80539079-80839079 GCF_013100865.1 Trachemys scripta elegans
CCCATCTCCGCCCATTCCCCACCCCTTCCCCAAAGTCCCCGCCCTAACTCCCCCTCCTCCCTCCCAGCCACGCAAAAAGGACAGCCCAAGTGCTACTGGCTCCACGGTTTGCCGGGCAGCCTCCAGACCCTGCGCCCCCGGCTGGGCGCTTCTCCTCCCGGGCTTCAGCTGTGCTGGGGAAGCGCCAGCCGGGGGCGCAGGGTCTGGAGGCTGCCCGGCAAACCGTGGAGCCGGTAGCGCTCGGGCAGTCCTTTTTGCGTGGCTGGGAGGGAGGAGGGGGAGTTAGGGCGGGGACTTTGGGGAATGGGCGGGGAATGGGCGGAGTTAGGGGGGGGAAGGGGCGGGGCTGTGGGCGGGGCTGTGGGTGGGAAAGGGGCAGGGCTAGGGCCCCATGGAGTGTCCTCTTTTTTTTATTTTTTAAATATGGTAACCCTAAATGCAAAGGAACTTTGAGAAGGGCCCAGGATCTGTCCCTGCATCTGCACTGTATTTTCACTCCTCCTGTCCCTAGAACAAATTCATCCAAAGTGATCTAAAATGTCTGAGCACTACATCTGTGCTACCCCAAGTGTACTAGAAATCCAAAACTTAATCACACAACAGTAATAGCTGAGAGTATTTAACCATGTAAATTTTGTGACCATTGCTGTTTATTCTGACTATAGAAAAATAGTTCCTATGAAATGGGTGGTGGTTGTGTTCTTGTGATAGAGTGTGTATGTGTGTGTGTGTGTATGCATGCGGGCTCTTGGTGTGAATGTGGTGGAGTGTGTGTCTTATGCATCTTCTTAAATCTATTGTTTTTTGAATCCAGTATTTCATAGTTCAGAGGGTTTTCCTGTAAATGATAAGGGTTGAACTAGCTCAATGCCAAGTTTGGTTACATTTAGTGTTTATATCAAAAAAACTCCCTGCTAGATGTTCCCAAAATCCTCAGGCCAGCTCTCTGCAAAGTGATGAGATCCTGGTGCACAGGAGAGAAGAGAATATGGGGTGAAATGTTTCCCACCTACAAAGTGATATGGCCACTGGGATATGATATTTCAAAGTGATATGAAAAAGCTCACCCAATGTGTAGGTTAATTACAAGTCCATACTGAACTGATATTTCTTATACAGGGCTTGCCTTTACTGATTAACTGACAGTCATGTTGTTACATAATCCGACTGCTGCACCATCATTTGACATGGGCATAGGGACGCTAATCCTTCCTTTCACTGGAACTAGTTCCATGCAGATACTTGCCTATGAAAAAGATACTAAAATTAGTCTTGCATAACTAATCTAAGGAAGAAGGAAAACATGAGGCAGGTCAGGAAGCCCTCAGTCAAATCCTGCTTGGGGCCCATCCGCTTGGTGATTGTTTACTGTTCTGACTGCAAAACAACAGTTGTTTCTACTGCAAATAATGTAGGACTCATTGGGAGCAGTTGCTTTGTGAGACTTGGCCCAAGGGAGAGACAAGAACTTTCAGATCTCTCTGGTGTACAGGAAGTGTGCCCAATTGCACCATTCGTTGTGATGGTGTAGCCCTCTTGTACCTTTTGCCTATCCACATCTGCTGACCAGTACTGCGTGAGAGAAATAGTTACTCTGGGTTTTGTACTGCTCTAGCTGACAGACAAACCTGGTCTCGTATTTACAGTATCCATTATCACAATTGCTTCACCACCACATTTTCCAGCCTATATAATGTACCTCACTACTTCCTTAGAGCCACTCAGATGATCGCAAGAGATGAAAAATAATAATGCGTCATAATAACAGATTGTGGACAAAGTTAGTTTTGGTCAGTTGAAATCTGAGCTGAATTTGAATCAGAAATAACCCAGTGTGGGAATCATTGGTATCCATTCATACTCACCTGTATCATGTGACACTTCTTCCTAGAGCACAAAGCTTTATGGGTGGTGGGTTCTTTATAAAAGGAAGACGGTGCTATGGGTTAATACATTAAAAGCTTCTTTCCTCTAGTTTTGAGATTCCAATCAGTCTTGTGTCACAATCAACATGGGCTAAACCTTAAGGTCCCAATTTAAAGCCATGTCTTAGAGCTATACCAATTTCTACCAACTAAGGATCTGACTTTCAGCTTCTTACTCAGTCCTTTCTCTGGCAAAGATCCTGTTATAGAGGGATTTCTCAGCTCATGTCAGGGGGTGTTTCTGCATGAGTAAACACAGACTAAAACCTGAAGAAAAACATCGGGTTTTGGCCATATGACTGAAGAGATTTTGATTTAGTTTATCCACAGAGGTTTGAGCACTACGGTCCACACAGGAATGTGCATGATGAAGTATTTCTACAAAACTGCCTTTTAAGCGAGAGGTTTCATCCATCTTTTTTGCAAAATACAGATTTCTTAAACAAATTTGAGTTCTGAGAAAGAACTCTAGTTCTGTTTCTGTGACCTGTCTTTCTGGCCTGCATCAGTCACATTCTGTTACATGGCCTGTCAAATCCATTCTGCTGTTAGGTACAACAGTTATCATTTGTTATTCATACAATCTGAGGTTTACAAGGCTAATGAGAATTTCTTGTTGAAGTGGTCTCTTCCCCAAATCCTTATGCTGCCCCATCAATTCAAAATTCATGGTGCAGGCAAGCAACCTGCTGAATTATGGGAGGTGACTGGCTACTGCTCAAACCAATTTGCAGTCATTTTGCAGAATGTTTAATGCGTGTATTTGGAGCTAGTCTTAGGCACATGTGTACCTTACAGGTTTCCATAGAGTGCCTATTTCTGATGGTGTTTTCACTGTTGTATGCATTTTGGTTTTTTCCATTAAAATGATCAAACTCTTCCAAAAAAAGAAGCAGCAAGTTTGCACCAGCCGTTCTGCTTTCTTTAATTATGAAAGAGAAGGAAATAAACAGAGAATGCGGGGAGTGTGGTGAGTAGAGAAGTAGAGAGAGAAAAGAAACTGAGGGAGAAAGAAATGGGGGGGCGAGAGAGAGAGAGAGAGAGAGAGTGACAGAGAACATACTGGATAAGGACAGAAAAAAAGAGGGAAGGTCCAGAGAGAAAGGATGGCACAGTGGTTAGAGCATTGACCTGGGACTTGGGACCCCATGGTTGAAATCCTATCTCTGTTCTGCTACACTTCCCATGTGACAAGTTACTTAGGCTGTGTCTATAGTTGTAGGTGATTGCAGCTCAAGGAGACAGACTCATGCTCACTCTGATCAAGTTAATGCACTGAAAATAATGTACCCCCAACAGGATGGGCTAGCCACCCTGAGTCCATACCCATCTGAGACCCCCAGCCCTGCACACAGGGTGGCTAGCCTGTTGCACCTCAGCAGCTACGCTCTATTTTTAGTGAGCTAGCACAAGTCCATCTCGTCAAGCCGAGAATCACTCACAAGCATAGATTTACCCTTAGTCTCTCTCTGCCTCTGTTCCCCATCTGTGAAATGGGAATAATAGCACTTCCTTACCTCACAAGGGTGTTGTGAGGATAAATACAATACGATTGTGAGGCACTCAAATACTACACTAATGGGGGCCAGATAAGTGCCTTAAATATAGGAAAGAAAAACAGCACAGAAGAAAAGCAGAAGCCTAACTGAAAGCAGTCTTGCAAGCTTGTACTGATATGGTCTTCTAATATGGCATCTCCATTATTGGAGGTTTGCTAGCAGGGTAGTCCATTCTCTACACTCCTTTGTTAATCTCTGTGAACGAATTTTGATCCACCCAAGATACAGTGTCATCCATCCAGGTCTTCTTTTTCTGCCAACTTTCCCTCCCGGTGGCCGTAAACATCTGAACCTCTTAAAATGTGTCCTACAAATTGAATCTTTCTGTTCATAAGATCTGACTGATACGTTCATTACACATAGCACTACTTTCATTTCTCACTGAATGACAACACCAACAATCCAACCTTTTGGAGCCAGAAAAGGTTAATTCAAACCACATCCAAGGAAGGTAAATAACAAGACTGGCATTTTCACTGGTAGGAAGATGTCTCTCCTAGGGGAAACAGGAGATTTGACATGACATATGTGCTTAAATCTTTATCTCTACATTCTGCGCACACACTGCCAAGAGAACAAGATTGGAATTCTGAGGAATTAAAGTATGTTGATCCAGCTTGGTCTAAGTTTTAACTAATTTAAATTACACTACAACTATCCTTTTATGTTGGCTCTGCTCCTCTTTGTCCAATTCAGCCTCCACTGTCAATGTCTCTGTTCTCACTAAAAACAAAGCCTTTCATTTTGAAGCATCCCAAAACACTTTACAATCAATTATCCACTACTAAAATGCAGCCGCTTTTGCAGTGGACTTCAGCAGCTATTTTTGTTGGGAGGCAGCATAGCTTAGTACAGTTTTTCCCAAATTTGTACCAGTACGTCCCTCAGCCCATGCCGCTTCCAGCAGCCCCCATTGGCCTGGAGCAGTGAACCGCGGCCAGTGGGAGCCACAATCGGCTGGACCTGCAGACGCGGCAGGTAAACAAACCGGCCCGGCCCGCCAGGGGCTTTCCCTACACAACCGGCATCCCAAGTTTGGGAAACACTGGATTAGTGGATAGGGAATGGCTTGGAGTCAGGTGATCAGGGCTCTATTCACAACACTGTCGATGAATTGATAGATGACTTCAGGCAAGTCATTTCATCTCTCTTCTCGACTTCTTCATTTGTAAAATGGGGATAATGCTACTTAACTTCTGTACTTTTTGAGGCTTATAAATGAAATGTGATAGCCCTTTTAAGTGCCAAGATTCCAAAAGAAGGCAGAGCAGGAAAGTCCCCCACGCTGAGGCAAGTATGCAGACCTGACTTTTTAATGTCGCCCAAGACTCACAGTTACTTAAGTCAACAACTTTAAGAGGAGAATAAACAATACAGGATAAAGGTAAACGTTCTGCACTTAAGAACGTTTCTCCTCCCTTCCCTCAGCTGTGTCACACTCTGTATTATCACTGTCGTCAAAGGGGGTGTGTATAAGAACCTGAAAAACCAAACGAACCTGTCTGTAAGGAGTTCCATATATCACAGCACTGCAAGTGGCTTTACTTCCACAGTGCTGTACATTGCTGCAGGAAAGCCGCCTCTTTCCCCTTGCTTCTGAGACCTCCTTTTGGACCTAAACATTGCGACGGGAATAAGCACCCATCTGCACGTAAGCTCAGTTTGTTTATTGATGTCAATATTTGTAAAACAGATTTCCAGCTGCCAAAGCAGCGTGTGTGCTGTGCTGATTTATCAGTCACCTCCCTGATGCCATTCGTGTTTGGGCTTCAAACCACTTGTTCTGACCAACCCATTTGATTTCAATTTAATAAATTATTGATCGAGACATGCCTGTCTCCTACCCAGCAATTGAACCTCAACAAATACGTTTTAACAAATGACCAATCCAGACCTGTCTCATTAAACCAAAAGGAAATTAAGTGCTTCTTGCAGCCCTGCATCAGCTGGAGCAAAACTAACATTGAAAAGATCTCCTGTTTAAACAAGTGACTGCCCCTTCTCTTTTTTCCTTAAGAGTACACGGAAGCAGATATAGCATGTGTTTATAAACAGTACCAGGGGTAATGCTACAAAATTAATTGACATGACCTAAATCAATAATATTCTATTCGTCTAGAATATTTGAAAATAAATTAGTCCTCCTAGTGACCTTGAGAATAAATATATTTAGCTGTAAAATACACAGTTATATATGGGACTGACGGTGTAAATCAGGTACCTCTCTAAAATGGGAATTTCTCATTTGTAAATTAGGTTTGTCATCTATTATGGTATATTGCTAAGCCCTTTAGTGGTAGCAACCTTGTCACTATAGCTGCAAGCCAAGTATCAAACTGGAGCTGAAGCTGCCTCAGATCTAGAATTTTGCAGTTTGGAGAAATAAGCTCTGTTCAGACCAAGCCTTACAGATCAGATGTATGTTTTCAGATCTGAACTTCTCCATAATCTGATGGGTTTGGTTCTGGATCAGGCCCATCTTCACTTCTAACATGGTGGTGTTACCCTAAATGTATCTTTTCAGCCTTGGAAAATCCTCATGAAGAACATCTCAGTCACAGCATGAAATCTGTTCACCCACCATAATGATAATGAGGCTATAAAAACTATAAAAATATTTTACTTGCCTAGCAAAAACTTACTCCAGGGGAAGGGATGATTAGATCCCTTCAAGGCAAATTCATTCCCTTATGTAAGTAGTGACAAATTTCCAAATGTTAGCACTAAAAATATATAGTTTTTAAAAAATCAACTGCAGAATTATGTGCACTACAAAGAGGATGTGTTTCCTCCGCCCCCACTGATTATATGTATTTCTAATAAAAAGTACTTTTAGAAATGGCGTTGAAATTTGCAGGTGGTTTTTGTTTGTTTGTTTTTGTTGTTGTTGTTGTCCTGCCACCTCTTGCCTGTTGACAGAGACAAAGGGTGTAATACTGTCTCTGTTGAAGTCAATGGAAAAATTCCTTTTGACTTCAATAGTGCCCAGATTTCACTCAAAACATTTTCCCATGTGGGAAGCAATAATTCACTCTTGTACAGGAATCAGGCATGAGGTGGTCCCAGACATCTGCATTTTCCAACAGCTTATACGGTATGTTGGATCAATGTGCTTCCATTAACATAGGAGACATCAGAGTTGCTTCTACCTGAAATGGGATGCACTTATTAGTGTATTTTTTGTTTATTTTGCTCATGCTGGTGTATGTTTGCCAATGGCTGCTCCATTTAGAAGCTTAATTATTACAATTATTGCTGTAATACACGTGGTTAAACTGACTACAAAATATAGTGCTGGGGAGGACATATTGTGCATATTAGCAGGGTTAGTGGGGGGTTTTCCCCTTCTATGAGGCATTGAACAGGGATTATCTGTTAATGTGGGATATGCTTACATGGTCCTATCAGTGTTCTATGATGGAAGAAGAATTGGGGGCATTTGTGACTTCGTGCTTCCTATTTTCTTCTTCATTCCTCTATGAAGTCTCTATCTTGGTACTAAACTATGCTTCTGTGTGATTGGCACATTGCGCCTAACCTGCCATAACTCCCTGCAATATTAATCCTCCATGATCTGATGCAAATATAGGAGTTTAACTGCTTTGACTGCAGAAGAATTAGGGAAGGATTTTGTGTAATGTTAGATCCTGCATCATCCATGAAGTAATAAACATGTCATTGCTCTGCCCTTCTAACCTATGTCTGAACAAGTGTAGTATAGGGCACCTATTTCTGTGTATGGCAGCCTACTACTGGTGGAGAAAGCACATAACTGACTTCTAGTACTATGGGTCTCATTATTTTTATTTATTATTGAGTGGTGGTTTACCAGCTCTTCTCCTATAAAATCCTGAAATATCTGGATTGCATTAGTACTGTAGTTTAATATTTTATTTTCAATTGTGGTGTTCATTAGCAAAATACATTTGTACATGTAACACTAGCGTCACACTAGGTCCACTAGAAACAATGTGGCAATACAGCAGCTCAAGTGATCCACAGTGTTTGAATGTTCATGTGTTCCATTCACATTAGAACAGTACATTGGGTCCGCGTTGTTTCTGGAACATGTATACACATTGGACCTGATCTTCAGTATGAAAGAGAATTTTGGGGACATCCTAAATGTTCCCACTCTCCTGGTCTGCTCCCATTTCATCCACATAAAGATTATGGCTCTCTCTCAATTCCACTAGAGAAAGAAGTAACAGTTTTCAGAACATGCTAAGTAAACAAATCTCCTATTTTACAGGCCTAGATGCTGATGAGATGCTAGAGCATTACAATCATCTAACCACAGTCATCAATGCCTTGACTCCCACTCCCATTCTGCACAAAGATTACCCTGATTCACTAATAAACTATGTCAAATGGAGCAGATGGCCAATACAACTGTCACAGCATGGATCTGGGTCCCTGTGCCTACTGCACACCGCTTGCCATTTTCTTTATTTTATTTTTTTATTTTTTGCATTATACTAAATGTTAACCTTTAAGACTATATATGATCATGTTAGCTTACTCAGGTTTCTTTCTGCTAGAAATGACCAGATCTGGAGTTAGTTATGGAAGGCAGAAGAAACTAAAGTTTGAAGAGATAAGAGCCAATTGTGTCAAATCTGTGTCAATTTATTTTGCACTTGTATATTCACTGCAGCACAACCATGGAGCTATTACTAGACATTGGAACAGTGACAGTCCCAGTCTCTTGCAGATGGAAAAGCAGAACTGAGCCACAATGATTTTCATTCCATTTTGTTGCTTTTTTCCAGACCACTAAAACTGAATCAATTACAATTAAAGTTCACATGGGAGCTCAGGGATGGGGTCTTACAAGCCTTACCTACAGAAAACTGTGTGTGTGTGTGTGTGTGTGTGTGTGTGTGTGTGTGTGTGTGTGTGCGCCCATTTGTCCTCTGGAATGGTCCCCTTGAATTCCTTTACTTCACAGACTATGTGTCATTTCAAATCTCATCTGAAAATGTAGTTTTCTCCCTTGCCTAGATCTCTTAATTTCTCTCTCCCTTTATTGTTTCACAATAGGATTGTATTATTTTCAACAATTCCGTAGACCAGTTTGAGATGAAAGTGTCACACAGTGAAGTTTTCTATTATTATTAAACAAGTTTCTGCTTGAATTCCAGCTGTGACCATGCTCGAGAAACAAACTGAACTCCAGTTTGTGATTGATTTTCAGATACTGCACATTGTCCATAAACCATGGACTGTCTGATGTCTGCACTTGTATCTGATTTACACTGTAAGCGCCTCAGGTCCAGGACTATGTTTTGACAATTTGTTTGTCAAGGGACGATAAATGAAAAAATGATCTCAGTAACTAATGATATTAACCCTGACCATATGTCTGTGTACTGTACTATAGGTCTGTTCTTCCCTTGACTTTTACACATGTGCCGCCTGTCACACACAAGAATCTATGGGAAAACTTCATACCACCCGCATCCATGTAGTCATAAATCTGCTTGCAGATCCTTTTAAACCGATAATGTTCTTGTTGAGCTCAGTAACCCCTTCACTGCTGCCCCTGAAATTTTCAAGAGCTCAACCATTCACTTCAATGGAACTTTAAGTGGATGTAGCATAGACCCAAGAGTACTTTTCACAGACACATGCCATTCCACATTAAAGCAGTTATGGATGTGCCCTTATAACTTAGGTCCTTGATATTTTCTTGCCATGCTTTGACTATTAACTTAATATTTTAGGGGGATGTTGGACTCAGTCACTCACAGCACCTTTCTGCCAAACACAATGATCTGCGAGCCCCTGATGTCTTGGACAGAATTGTTTGGGACAACTGAGGACTATTATCCCACCTTTGATCATCAGACAGGTGTGTACATAGGTTCAGTTTGAAAAGACGTGTTCAATTAATATGTGCCCCAAACTGGACTGAATTTAACAGTGTTACAATTGGCTCTGATGGGTAATGGCCTGTGCATGTTGTGCTCACTGCTGAGCCTATTGTCACGTTTATTTCTAATTCAAGCATTACTGCTTTGTTCAGGCACACAAGCTGACTGTGTGCAAGACAGGCATATGAATAGCAACAATAATAGTCTGCACTTCTATAGTACCTTTCAGCTAAGAATCATATATCTACAAGAGACTTGTGTTGCTTACGTCACTATAATGTATGGAGCCCTCACAAACATTTAATGGATTCCTCATCACAACATCCCTGTGGAATAGGGAAGCATTCTCCCCATTTTGCAGATGGAAAAGTGAGTCAGAGAAATCAAGTGATTTACTCAAGGTCACCCAGCAAGTCCGTGGCAGACCCAGGAATTGAACCTAGATCTCCTGAATCTCACCCCAGTGACCCCAAAAGAATTCCAGTGCTTTTCAGCTATCAGTTAATCAAGTTTCTCAGTTAGGCATTGTCATCTTCATTTTGCAAGAAGGCAAACTGAGACTCACAACATTTCAGTGGTAGTGCCCCTAGGTTACAGAGGGAGTCAAAAGCAGAGTCAGGAATAGATCCTTGTGTGCCTGGGTATCTTTTGTTCTGTCCACTTGAAACACAGCACTTGTTTTGAAGTCCCTTTGCCTATCAATGAATGTTATCCATACTATGGAATAGTAATTTAGTTTGATGGAGTGACCTCTCTTTGAATTTTCTGCAGCTTTGTATAAATGTATTATCCATAGTAGCAATGACCAGTTAAATACATAGTTAACGTGTAAGATTTGGGATTTTAAAAATCAGCACAGATCTCGGTGGATTGTAGTAATACATCAGTATTAACTCAATAATGCCCCCACTGGACTAGTTGCTGATTACTCCTGAATGTTTAGTGTACAATTTCCCCCCACTGTGCTTATGGAAATCCTACACTTTGCCTGGCCATAAGACTCATCTGGGGAGTATAGTTAGTTTTAAGGAATTCACGTCCAATCCCCCGTGCTTTCAGGCCAGATCCCTGCTATAGAGGGTCAGTTAGCATTTCCCATTAGAAATTCTTTTCCTTCCATAAGAGTTTGATTCAGTTCCTAAATGGCTGGAATTTTTTTTCCCTCTCCTCCCTCAGACTAAATCATTCAATAGGCTCTAAAAATACAGCATAATCTCACTGATGTGACTGAGCCAAGCTTGTAGTGAAACTTGGATCTGTCTCAGGTTTTCATGCAATATTTTTCTCCCATAAAACTATTTTTATGCCTTCAAATTACAAAGCTGGTGTTCTTACAGAACAGACCTGGTCCCCTCATGAGACATTTTAAGTATTGGAGAACAGCACTTTTCAAAGAGCTTAAACCATAACAAGTTTATGATCATCATAGACTTCATGCTTGTTTCTGTGGTGCAAACCTTGGCCATTCAAAATTTTCCATGTGATTAGAAATAGAATCTGCTCCAAAGGGGCACAGGTCCCTAATGCTTCAGCTAAAGAAGAATCTCAAGTGCTATGCAGTTCTTGTTTGTGGGAAATGCTCTGATTTTGAAATTTGTTTCCATTCTGAATCAAAGCAAAAACAAAGAATTTCTAAGTTTCCTGTGAAACAAAATCTTCGGGGGCAAGGCGGGGGAGAATTATTTCAGGTAAATCAATGTTTTGTTTCAGCTTTGACTTTTTTAATTTTATATTATAAATTTCAACCTTATCAAGATATCTTTCAGTTTTTTTCTAAACAAAATTAGGAATGTGTCATTTTCAATGAATCCGCATTTCCCAATGGAAAATCATTCCATTGGAAAATTTTCTACCAGCTCTGAGCATCTTCATTAGCTGTTAGCAGTATACTGCCTCTGACATGTAGTTGTGCAGTTCTGACTCCATCTAGTTAAAGGTCAGTATTGCACATAGATATTGCAAGGACATTAGACTGTCTTCTTTAAAGTAATTGAAATGTTTCATAAGCTTACATCATTACCACTGTGTTGTGATTCTACCTGAGATCGCATACTAAGATGGGTTGGGCTGGGTATGTACGTGGCCTTCATTTGACCCTGTCTGCAGCTGCATCTCCCCTTCAACCTTTTCCCCCCAGGATTGCTCAATGTTGGATGCTCCTACACATTTCTAGCATCCTTTAGGGCTGCAATAACTTCTCCCATGAGCTGATTTAAAACATTCCTATAGAACCCACTACATTGTTTTCACTTTTTTTTCTCCCCCAGTAGCCCAGGAATAAATTTCACACATATTTATATTATATCAGTGCTAGCAATGCTATACAAGGAGACATAGGATAGAAAAGGAAGACAAATACTTCATTGATTTGAAGCACAAGAGGCATTTAGGCCAACAGAATAAGGTTTTCCCCAGGCTGTTATCTGGCCAAGATAAGAGTCAAGATACCTACACTTTTTGGAAAAAAGTACTATCAGACTTTGAATGCGCAAGTGTGAGATGAGTTCCTCCTCACATAAAATAGTGGAGAAGACTTGACAGAGCTGCCTATAATGAGACGGGCAGAATTTCTGAGATGACTGAGTGCAAAGTGTAGCTCTGGTCTCACTCCTGTCTACATCACAGTTAGAACAATGCTAGGAATAAAACACCTGTATTTAAACAGAATTATGTCTTGTAAGATTTTCGCTCACTTTCTCTTACAGTGTGGAACTGGTCTATGGAAAAGGGCTATAGAATTGATCTACTGTACAGACAAACCTTATATATAACCAGGCTTCGCTACATTCATCTGATGTGGATACAGCTGGCATGGTTCATGTCAATACAGCAGCATTTTTCCCTGCACTAACATGTATATCTTGTTGGTTTGTCAGTACAGCTGTGCACGAACCAGTGCATTCTGGGAAAATCTGGACAGGTATCCCATACTGCCTTGAGTACAAAGCCAGGTTATAGAAGTCCTTGGTAAAAATCCCTGCACCTGCTTGAGTCCTAGCTACACTAAAGCTTTGATCCTTGTTACCATGGATAGAGCTTCTTCCTTTGGAAATCGTGAGGCTTTTTGCCATTGTACATGCAGCCTTAGAGGTGGGACATGAATCCAAACTCTGATTTCAAATAACTTTTCTAGATTGCAAGGGGTAAGTCCACAGAATTTAATTCCTCCTGGGTTGGAATGTAACGAGCACACCAGGATTAAAATACTCAATCTGGCTAAAAAGTGCCATGGGATAGTTAATGTAACCTAAATCCAACCTTGAGGCAAGTAACACTCCACAACTTTGGAAAGGTCCAATTCATGGTTTGAACTCTGTGGCTCCCACTTATCTCTGCTTTCAACTTTCCCTCTCCCCTAGAGACCTATAGTCATAGATGCTGAAACTAGGAGGGGTGCAGCACCCCTTGACTTGAAGGGGTTTCCATTATATACAGGGTTTACAGTTTGGTTCAATGGTTCTCAGCACCTCCACTATAAAAATTGTTCCAGCACCCCTCTAGTTCTAGGCACAAAAGCTGAAACAAAACATTGATTTACCTGAAATGTTCCTGTGCTGGCTGCTGAGTGATTTATTTGCTCCTCACCTTATCTCACCTGGATAGTTTTCACTTAGAATTTCAATACACAGCAAGGAAAACATATCTGGTCCTTTCCCTCCCACTCAAAGGAAACTTGTACATTTCCTGTAGAAGCTCTGTCCTATGCTGATCTTTCTTCCAGAAGAGTATTCCAAATTGCATAATCTTTTGGTACAGTGCATACCCCAACAGAAGAGAGAGCTACTCAGGAAGCTAAACTTCAGTGTAAGGAGTAAAGGAAGAGCACTTTTGAAAATGCCAGACCTTCATGTCAGCACCTTCTGAGTGCCCGTGACAGATGTCAGCACTTTTGGGGGGCCTTAGAATATTTTCTGACTTCCAAAAAGAATCCAATCTTTTTAGAAGCCAATAGAGAAGCTAATCCTGACAAGAACTGTTCCATGAAAGGAGCATGCTATGGCCTTTATATTGCCAGCAAAGCTGATATTTATCAGTCAAGTAAAATAAAAATTTCAGGACCAGTTGCTTAAGTATTTCAAAGTTACTTACTGTACTTTTTAACTGTAGAGGAACAGTTGCTTTTATCTCATGTTACCCTAAGGGAATTAAAAATAGATACACCAAAGGAGCAAACTTCATTTAACTCTTCAACACATCAGAAGGAAGTTGTGGCCTTGACCCTCACCCCATCTCCTACATAAGCAGAAAAAAATCCAAACAGCTCATGAGTCCCAAAGGTGCAAACAAGATAACACCAAAAATGTAGGGCTGGATTCATGCCTTGGTGCCTCCACCTGATTTGGGAGTAAGGTAGGCTACCCTGTTGCAATTCTGCCAACGGGCCTGGAGCCAGCCCTCACAGTCCCCCACACTGTTTATATACCTCTTCTGGCTAGCCTCCAGAGCAGGGGTCTCAAACACGCGGCCCGGGGGCCGCATGCGGCCCACGGAGCTCTTCCCTGCGGCCCGCCAAGCTCCCCGTGCCGCCCCCCCAGTTACTTCCGGTCACAGCCAAACTCCCCTCACCTCCCCCCCCCCGAGGTATTTTATGTGGCAGCTAAGCTCCCTGCTCCCCAATGTTTGGGGCCGGGTCTCTGCCCGTGCCCTGCCTGCCGCCCCCACGCACCTCCCCCGAGNCCCCCCCCCCCCCCCCCCCCCCGAGGTATTTTATGTGGCAGCTAAGCTCCCTGCTCCCCAATGTTTGGGGCCGGGTCTCTGCCCGTGCCCTGCCTGCCGCCCCCACGCACCTCCCCCGAGTGTCCCCCGGCCTCACCTCTGCTAACCCCAAACTCCACCCCAGAGCCTGCACCCCCACCCCCTGCCCCAGCCCAGAGCCTGCACTCAGCACCCAAACCCCTACCCCCACCCAAACTCCCTCCCAGAGCCTTAGGCAGGTGGGGGTGGAGTTTGTGGGGGCAGGTTCTGGGCACCACCAAAATTTCTACAAACCTGCCACCCCTGGAAGAGGCAGAGCAGTGGTGGAGTGGTGGTGCAGCCCAGTGCAGTGGGGGGGCTTTAAAAGAAGTAAATCTAACTAAGTGCATGTTTTGTCCTTTGAGTGAGGTGCATTACTGAGTGTATATATTTTATTAAAACCGCTTGGAAATGACTTGTTGTAGGAGCAGCAGTGATCTGTATGCTCTGTATAATGCTTAGCACTTTCCAGGAGGGAGGGGGGAGGAGCACGCTCAGGGGAGGGGGAGAAGAGACGGGGCAGGGGCGGGACCTCATGAAAGGGGTGGAGTGGGGGCGGGGCCAGGGTCAGCGAGGGCGGGTGTCAGTGATGCGGCCCTCGGGCCAATGCACTAGTCCTCATGTGGCCCTTGTGGTCATTTGAGTTTGAGACCCCTGCTCCAGAGCCAGCGTTCCTGTGAAGTACGGCTGACTCTCAAGCTGCCCTTCTCCAGCAAAAGGCCTGACGGGGGATGGTGGCTGTACAACTGCTTCTCTCCCATCATGAATCAATCATCCTCTGGCACAGCTATACACACAGTTCCAGCGCCTACAGAATCTGATCCAGTGTCAAGCTGAATATCACAACTGACCTTTCTTTATAAAGGACCAAACAAAATCTCAGATTCAAATATGCTCGAAGTTTTGAGAGTCCGAAACGCAGATCCAAAGTCTGCATCTTTTGCCCACCTCTCCTCCTTTCTAGACTGCCTCCCTTGGATGGGATGATAGATCCCCAGGGGTCTGTGACACTGAAAAATACATTCAGCATTATTTTAATTCTATACGCACAAATAAATGGAGATATTTACAGTACATGGATGATACATGAAAGAACACACTTGTCCTGTAAGTTTTAAAACTTCATGAAAAAGATCTTATTTATATTATAGAAACTCATTTAGAATGCAAGATCAGTGTTTCAGACATTGTCACAATTTTGAACCATTCCATTAATTTCATTGGGGCAATTAAGTCTAAAACAACAGCAGCATTTACACCCTGAAGTAAACTGCCTGGCTAGGCTGATGACAAAAAAAAATTACAGTTCATATTGTTTGCATGCACTGCCATCTGATTGTATATTGGATATGTTTTTCATACAAACTGTGTCCCAAAACTAAATGTATGGCGTTAAAAATGTAATCTGAACATGAAATAATAAATCCTGGCTGATTGATTGGAAAGAGGAATTAGGAAATCTAAAATGAGACCAAAGATGCTTTCAGATTAAATGAAAGGAAACAGTATCTATCTAATCTAACTACTCGCCTAGATATGTATAACATTTTCATCCCTGTGGTAGTTCATTCCCCAGCTATTTACTATCATGTGTTTGCTCAGTCATGATTAGTAGAGGGACAGAGCCTCAGATGGTGAAAATTGGCATAGCTGTTTTAAAATGAATAGAGCAACAATCTCAAAGGCTGATATTTCTGTCATTGGCCCAGAATCTCTCCTGAGGCAAATCATTACTCATCCTCAAGGACTCCAGTATAACGAAAAAAAATTGTCTAAGTATAACGAAAATAATTTGTCTAGCAAGTTAATAGAAATAATGAGTCTGGGAGGCAGAATTTTGTCTCCATTTTTCACAGGCTTTAGTAAAATGCATCCAGAGCTAAAGAGCATTATAGTGTCTTTGGCTATAATTCTAGCGGTTGCTCCATACCGGCTGCACCTGCACAGACATCCAGTGGGAACTGCTTGCAAGATGAAGGCCTTTTCCATGTACGTTTCCCTCTAGTATCTGGTTTGCAGATACAAAGCCTCCTATTACAGTTAGCTACAGATATTCTCTGTTAGCTCAAGTGGTAGAGATCTGTGTTTACATCTAAAGAAACAGTATTCAAATACTTCCCCTGTATAAGTGATCTATATAGTAATAATGTCTGATGACTACAGCATATGGCTGTGTTACACTGCCCTACTTTCAGCACCAGAGCTAGTTTTTTAAAAAACTATTCTACAAACAAATCACAGAAAAATAATTTTCAGGTTTTATCATAAAATAATAGCAACAAGCTTTTCCCACTAATTGAGAAACTTTTTCACATTTTTTTAAAAAATGTTGACACTTTTGACTGGAATATTTTTTAGACTAAAATTTGCCTACTCACTCTACTAGCATCTTTCTTTCTCTTTCCTTTATCTGTCAGAGATGCTTTCCTAAAAAGAACTTTGCCTGGAACTGCACATTGCACCATCTAGTGGCAGTCTCTTATATAACAAATTTAAAAAAAGTTCACACAACCCTAACACTTACTATGTAAAAAGAAGAATCCGAAGAAGTGGGCTGTAGTCCACGAAAGCTTATGCTCTAATAAATTTGTTAGTCTCTAAGGTGCCACAAGTACTCCTGTTCTTTTTGCCGATACAGACTAACACGGCTGTTACTCTGAAACTTACTATGTACTTCAGGATGAAGGGTGTGATGATAACTTGCTGGGTATAGCTGTGAAAACAAGCATTTCCCTTAGTAATAAACTTACAATATTTACCTACCTGCCAGGGGTATTGTTTAAGGCTTGTAGAGTGCTTTGAGACATCTCTCAAGTGACTCGGCCTCTCATTATGAGAAACATTGCTCATTTTTATTGCAAAATGCACCAGAGAAATTTGGTGTCCCTTCACTTTTATTGTTGACAATTTATTTACATCACAAGGAAATAACCATGAAATTGAGGAGAGAAAGAGAGTTATTTATGCTAAAGGATTTGATCCCACAGTATTTTAATTATCTTGCATGGATATTTTTTGTGCCTCTCACTTTGGGTCTGTGTTTCACCTTGTGTATCACACTTGGGGTGTGACAAATTGAGAGGAATGTGCTTTTGAGACCCTCCTACACTAATGTCCTACATAATAATTAATAATAATACCTTAGGTGCACTAGGCACCAAAACATAAGCAGACATTATTAAAAGGAATAATTGAGGAAACTTGTGGCCTTACTAGAATAAGGTAAAGGAACTTCTCTTGTCTGGAACATGCTTACTGGAAACAATTTTGTAATGTAAGTATTTCAGCTTCATTTCTCTCTTCTGCTGAATCTCTTGCAGTTGGCGATTCTTGCTGGACATCTATTCACCCGGAATACTGGAGTAAACACAATGTCTGTGAGTGGCTGCAGTTTTGCTGTGACCAATACAAGCTAGACGCCAACTGCATCTCCTTTTCCCACTTTAATATTAATGGCTTGCAGCTATGCAGCATGACCCAGGAGGAGTTCACAGATGCTGCCGGCGTTTGTGGCGAATACCTTTATTTCATCTTACAGAACATCAAGATACATGGTTAGTGTTTCAGAGATTGAATGCAAAACAAAAAAGCCTTAAACTTTTGTGTGAACTTCATGCTAGTGGAAGGTGCTGGACTGACAGCCCTGGGACTAAAGGCCCTTGTTTATTCACAGAAGAGGTGAAGCACCTCTGGTGTCTAGATCCTACAATGATCAGCAGATTAGCAATGCAACAGATAGAGGATAGCATGGGCAACGAGGTTACTGGCTTCCCAACTGTGCCCACTCAATGTCACTCAAGCCTGACGTGACAGGTTCAGCTGTAGGAGTAAGATCATAGTTCAGACTCTATGGCCCCTTCAGTCCTTGGCTTCTCCACTGAGACTGTCCTGGATGCAAAGTGTGGTGTTTTAGCTCAGATAGAACTGGACTGAGACCACCAAACTCATTTCACATAGACCAGCACAATATACTGCTACTATGTTCCTCTCAAAACATCAGAGGTTGCACTGTTTATCTGATGGTGGACATGATGTTTTGTTTGGCACATGCTATCGGTATAATGTGTAATACAAATATGAGAGCCTCATTAATACCCTTGACGTTATTCTCAAATACAATCAATTTTCTTTACTTATTTTCCACCTCATTTTTGCTTCTTAAAAGATTTATTGCTGCTTAAGTGAATTTAGGCTCATAAACTTCTAAACTACTGCCTGTCTGGCCTAACTGAAGGAAAGTGAAATTTCTTCTACAGCTAGCCTTTAGTTTAGATGCCAGGAGATTAATAGGATGGTTCCATAGGGTTCAGTTCGGATGATAACTTAGATGGCTGACTTTTCATTGCCCAGGACAGGGAGACTTAGCAGGTCTACTCCAGTGCCATGCTATTTTTCCCATCTCCAGATGGATTATAGAATCATAGAATCATAGAATATCAGAGTTGGAAGGGACCTCAAGAGGTCATCTAGTCCAACCCCCTGCTCAAAGCAGGACCAATTCCCAGCTAAATCATCCCAGCCAGGGCTTTGTCAAGCCGGGCCTTAAAAACCTCCAAGGAAGGAGACTCCACCACCTCCCTAGGTAACGCATTCCAGTGTTTCACCACCCTCCTAGTGAAATAGTTTTTCCTGATATCCAACCTGGACCTCCCCCACTGCAACTTGAGACCATTGCTCCTTGTTCTGTCATCTGCCACCACTGAGAACAGCCGAGCTCCATCCTCTTTGGAACCCCCCTTCAGGTAGTTGAAGGCTGCTATCAAATCCCCCCTCATTCTTCTCTTCTGGAGACTAAACAATCCCAGTTCTCTTAGCCTCTCCTCATAAGTCATGTGCTCCAGACCCCTAATCATTTTTGTTGCCCTCCGCTGGACTCTTTCCAATTTTTCCACATCCTTCTTGTAGTGTGGGGCCCAAAACTGGACACAGTATTCCAGATGAGGCCTCACCAATGTCGAATAAAGGGGAACGATCACGTTCCTCGATCTGCTGGCAATGCCCCTACTTATACAGCCCAAAATGCCGTTAGCCTTCTTGGCAACAAGAGCACACTGTTGACTCATATCCAGCTTCTCGTCCACTGTGACCCCTAGGTCCTTTTCAGCAGAACTGCTACCTAGCCATTCGGTCCCTAGTCTGTAGCAGTGCATGGGATTCTTCCGTCCTAAGTGCAGGACTCTGCACTTGTCCTTGTTGAACCTCATCAGGTTTTTTTCTGCCCAATCCTCTAATTTGTCTAGGTCCCTCTGTATCCGATCCCTACCCTCTAGTGTATCTACCACGCCTCCTAGTTTAGTGTCATCTGCAAACTTGCTGAGAGTGCAGTCCACACCATCCTCCAGATCATTAATAAAGATATTAAACAAAACCGGCCCCAGGACTGACCCTTGGGGCACTCCACTTGAAACCGGCTGCCAACTAGACATGGAGCCATTGATCACTACCCGTTGAGCCCGACGATCTAGCCAGCTTTCTATCCACCTTACAGTCCATTCATCCAGCCCATACTTCTTTAACTTGGTGGCAAGAATACTGTGGGAGACCGTATCAAAAGCTTTGCTAAAGTCAAGAAATAACACATCCACTGCTTTCCCCTCATCCACAGAGCCAGTTATCTCATCATAGAAGGCAATTAGGTTAGTCAGGCACGACTTCCCCTTCGTGAATCCATGCTGACTGTTCCTGATCACTTTCCTCTCCTCTAAATGTTTCATAATTGATTCCTTGAGGACCTGCTCCATAATTTTTCCAGGGACTGAGGTGAGGCTGACTGGCCTGTAGTTCCCCGGATCCTCCTTCTTCCCTTTTTTAAAGATGGGCACTACATTAGCCTTTTTCCAGTCATCTGGGACCTCCCCCGATCGCCATGAGTTTTCAAAAATAATGGCTAATGGCTCTGCAATCTCACCCGCCAACTCTTTTAGCACCCTCGGATGCAGCGCATCCGGCCCCATGGACTTGTGCACGTCCAGTTTTTCTAAATAGTCCCGAACCACTTCTTTCTCCACAGAGGGCTGGTCACCTTCTCCCCATGCTGTACTGCCCAGTGCAGCAATCTGGGAGCTGACCTTGTGCGTGAAGACAGAGGCAAAAAAATCATTGAGTACATTAGCTTTTTCCACATCGTCGGTCACTAGGTTGCCTCCCTCATTCAGTAAGGGGCCCACACTTTCCTTGATTTTCTTCTTGTTGCTAACATACCTGAAGAAACCTTTCTTGTTACTCTTAACATCTCTTGCTAACTGCAACTCCAAGTGTGATTTGGCCTTCCTGATTTCACTCCTGCACGCCTGAGCAATATTTTTATACTCCTCCCTGGTCATTTGTCCAATCTTCCACTTCTTATAAGCCTCTTTTTTGCATTTAAGATCAGCAAGGATTTCACTGTTTAGCCAAGCTGGTCGCCTGCCATATTTACTATTCTTTCTACACATCGGGATGGTTTGTTCCTGCAACCTCAATAAGGATTCTTTAAAATACAGCCAGCTCTCCTGGACCCCTTTGCCCTTCATGTTATTCTCCCAGGGGATCCTGCCCATCTGTTCCCTGAGGGAGTCAAAGTCTGCTTTTCTGAAGTCCAGGGTCCATATTCTGCTGCTCTCCTTTCTTCCTTGTGTCAGGATCCTGAACTCGACCATCTCATGGTCACTGCCTCCCAGGTTCCCATCCACTTTTGCTTCCCCTACTAGTTCTTCCCTGTTTGTGAGCAGCAGGTCAAGAAAAGCTTTGCCCCTAGTTGGTTCCTCCAGCACTTGCACCAGGAAATTGTCCCCTACGCTTTCCAAAAATTTCCTGGATTGCCTGTGCACCGCTGTATTGCTCTCCCAGCAGATATCAGGGTGATTAAAATCTCCCATGAGAACCAGGGCCTGTGATCTAGCAACTTCTGCTAGTTGCCAGAAGAAAGCCTCGTCCACCTCATCCCCCTGGTCTGGTGGTCTATAGCAGACTCCAACCACGACATCACCCTTGTTGCTCACACTTCTCAACTTTATCCAGAGACTCTCAGGTTTTTCTGCAGTATCAAACCGGAGCTCTGAGCAGTCATACTCCTCTCTTACATACAACGCAACTCCCCCACCTTTTCTGCCCTGCCTGTCCTTCCTGAACAGTTTATATCCATCCATGACAGTACTCCAGTCATGTGAGTTATCCCACCAAGTTTCTGTTATTCCAATCACATCATAGTTCCCTGACTGTGCCAGGACTTCCAGTTCTCCCTGCTTGTTTCCCAGGCTTCTTGCATTTGTGTATAGGCACTTAAGATAACTCAATGATCGTCCCTCTTTCTCAGCATGAGACAGGAGTCCTCTCCTGTTGCGCTCTCCTGCTTGTGCTTCCTCCCAGGATCCCATTTCCCCACTTACCTCAGGGCTTTGGTCTCCTTCCCCCGGTGAACCTAGTTTAAAGCCCTCCTCACTAGGTTAGCCAGCCTGCTGGCGAAGATGCTCTTCCCTCTCTTCGTTAGGTGGAGCCCGTCTCTGCCTAGCACTCCTTCTTCTTGGAACACCATCCCATGGTCGAAGAATCCAAAGCCTTCTCTCCGACACCACCTGCGTAGCCATTCGTTGACTTCCACGATTCGATGGTCTCTACCCCGGCCTTTTCCTTGCACAGGGAGGATGGACGAGAACACCACTTGCGCCTCAAACTCCTTTATCCTTCTTCCCAGAGCCACGTAGTCTGCAGTGATCCGCTCAAGGTCATTCTTGGCAGTATCATTGGTGCCCACGTGGAGAAGCAGGAAGGGGTAGCGATCCGAGGGCTTGATGAGTCTCGGCAGTCTCTCCGTCACATCGTGTATCCTAGCTCCTGGCAAGCAGCAGACCTCTCGGTTTTCCCGGTCAGGGCGGCAGATAGATGACTCAGTCCCCCTGAGGAGGGAGTCCCCGACCACCACCACCCTCCTCCTCCTCTTGGGAGTGGTGGTCGTGGAACCCCCATCCCTAGGACAGTGCATCTTTTGCCTTCCAATCGGTGGAGTCTCCTTCTGCTCCCTTCCCTCAGATGGGCCATCTAGTCCACTCTCCGCATTAGCACCTGTAGAGAGAACATGGAAACGATTGCTCACCTGTATCTCCATTGCTGGTGCATGGACGCTCCTCTTTCTCCTTCTGGAGGTCACATGCTGCCAAACCTCCTCACAATCCTTCTGTCCCTGCTGCGCCTGCTCTGAATCTTCAGAACATTGTGGCCGTAGAAGCATCTCCTGACGTCTGTCCAGGAAATCTTCATTTTCCCTTATGCAACGCAGAGTAGATACTCGTTTCTCCAGCCCTCGAACCTTCTCTTCCAATATGGAGACCAGCTTGCACTTTGTACAGACAAAGTCGCTTCTGTCCTGCGGAAGAAAGACAAACATGGCACAACCTGTGCAGGTTACAACAGCTGATCGCTCACCTTCCATATCACCGTCCTCTTAGGAGCTTCCTCAACTGTTGCAGGAACTACTCGGAGAAACCTGCAGATGAAAGCCTCAGTGCGCTCTCCCTAGGCGAACTCCCGCTGTTAGCCTCTGCTGTTCGCCGCTCAGCTGGTTCGCTGCTGACTGCCCTTATATACCAGTCAGGCCCAGCTGGAACAAAGCACTCCCAATTCACACTTTTCAAACAAACAAGCAAGCAATCAAGCACACGGTCAAACTGACCAACTGTCCCAGCAGCAGACACTCAGATACTCACCAACACAGCCCCCCTAATGCAGCACTTAGCGTACCTCCTCTCGGACAGCTCCCAGGCAAACTCCCGCTGTTAGCCTCTGCTGTTCGCCGCGATTATAAATTGTTGGGTAATTATTTATAGAGTTAGACCCAATCCTGCAATGCATTCCAGCTGTTTTGTGCCTCTCAGTGATTCAAGGCTTTCCTAAAACTGGCCAACCTGGCTACTTCAGGATTCTCCTGGTCTAGGAGAATTGTTGAGTGGGATAGAGTTGTAATAGGACTTCTGGCAACTGATGCAGTAGGTATGTCCAGGGCAAAAAGGGGCATGGCCTAAGCATCCCTTCACTCTAGCAATACCTGGCTGCTAGAACAGCCCCTGGAGGGCCATGGGTGGCTGACAGTGTAGGCCTTACCCTGCAATTGCTCCTTACTGCTGGGAGCCACTGTGGCTCCAGGCCCAGGAATTGAGAGCAGATAGACTCTCTCTCCTGTGCTTTACATGTTCCTCACAGTCACTTCCCAGAGGAGAAGGGAAAACAGCTTGACTCCAACATGATAGATGATGAGCAAATGGAGGATAGGGCAGACAAGGAATGGGCGAGGAGCAGAGAAGAACAGGGATAGGTTGGAGGCAACAGACATGAGGGGGACAGGGACAGGCAGAGTGGGAGAGGAACAATTGGGGACGAGTTGATGACGGGACATGCTAGGAGTTGATGCTCTGGGGATGAATCTGGGGTGAATCAGGGTTGTGCAGTAAATGAGGCTGCTGTCCATAGGAACCCTGTCATACTGGTTGCAGAAGTCAGAATGTGGGTGGTGAATGAGACGGGACTGCAGGGGAAAAAATGGTCTTGTGTTTTTAGGCAGTCAACTGCTGCTCTGGAGTACTGGCTTTTACCCCTGCCTCTGCCACAGAATTCCTATGTGCTGCTGGGCAAGTCACCTGGGAGGAGACTTTCAAAAGCACCTAAAGGATTTAGGAATACGCATCCCATTGAGTGCCACAGAAAAGCCCGTGAGGAAATTAACAATTCTGTATTAAGTGCCGGTGTTGAACTAAGCTCCCTGTAAGCTGTGCAGCTGCACAGCAGTCTATTACGCACCACGCAGGTGCTCAGGGCTGCAGCAGGGAGGGATTCCTCTCCCCCAGCCCCAGACCTAACCCAAACCGCCCCAGACCTGCCACTGCCGGGGGAGAGACATCTCTCCCACAGTCCCAACCCAGTCTGGCCTGGAGTTGCTACGGAGCGCCTCGTTCAGCCAAAATGCATGTTTCCAAGCTCCGCTCTTGCCAAGGCTTTGGCACAGTGGCAGCAACATGATTCAAACACTCTTTGAAAGCAGCTCTTTGCCATCATGCCCTGCGCGTCAGCTCAGCATGCTCCCCCGGCTCACCCAGACAATAGCCAGAGAGTCACCTAATGAAGAGCGAGCGCTGGGCGCAATCCAGGCCACAGCTGTTTGAGGCCGAGGGAGGGGCACCTCTCCCACAGCCACAGAAGGTCCGGGCCAGGCTGGGCTGGGGCCATGGGAGAGGCTCCCCTCCCACCCAGCCCAGGTGCTGCTGTGGGGAGAGAGAGCTGGAGTTAGTCCTCTCTCCCTGTCACAGCACCAGGGAAGCGTGCACCCCAAGCCCCCTCAGCCCTGGCCCTACCCTAGAACCCGCACCCCCAGCCAGAGCCCTCACTCCCCCACACCCTAACCCTCTGCCCCAGCCCTGAGCCCCCTCCCACACTCCAAACCCCTCGGCCCCACCCCCACCTCATGAATTTTGTTATGTGCACCAATATGGAGGTGATGTGTCCATATTGGTGCACGTAACAAAATTCATTCCGCATGTGGGTGGGAAAAATTAAAGGGAACATTGGTGTTGAATGGTGTGCAGTAAATAAGGCCCATGATGAGAAATACTAAATAGCTGCTTATTCAATGTGCACCATCCATCCTGTGCAGGTTGGGGTCCTGTAGAAGAAAATCATATATGATTATGCAATTAAAGGCCTTATCATAATGCATATGCACAAAGAGGCCAAATTAAGGTTATACAGGCAACCTTAACTTTGGCATTTCCTAAACTGAGTGCCGGATTTTGCAACCTGAATTTTCTTTCACTGTAGGGGTCTTTGGCATAGGCGCCGATTCCATGGGAGCACCCACAGGGAAAAATTAGTGGGTGCTCTGCACCCACTGGCAGCCAAGCTCCCTTCACCCCCACCCGACGTCTTCCACCTCCCCTGAGCGCGCCACATCCCCACTCCTCCACCTACCTCCCAGCACTTCCTGCCAGGCTGCCACCAAATAGCTGTTTGCAGCATTAGCACACTCCGGGAGGGAGAGGGAGGAGCGGGAATGTGGCGCGCTCAGAGGAGGAGGCGGGGAAGAGTCAGGGCTGGAGCGGGGATTTGGAGAAGGGGTTGGAATGGGGGCAGGGCAGGGGTGGGAAGAGGTGGGGCAGGCCTCATGGACGGTGTGGAGTGGGGGTGGGGCTGGGGATAGAGGGGCACGTTGAGCACCCAGGGGACAGAGGGGAAGTCGGCACCTATTGTCTTTGGTATGTAATACATTTATTAAATGGTGTGAGCACTCTTGCTGCTGTACAGACATGCCACTGTGCTATGGAGTTTGCTACAAGAGAGAATCTCTGCTTGAAGTAGTCGAGGGAGAAGTGAAGAAATGGGCTTTTAAGGAGAGATCTGATGAAGGAAGAGGGACTAATCCAAGTGTATAGGACAATAAAGAAAATGGCAAAAGTGAGAGCTGGAGAAGGATCTAAAGGGATCAGGTAGACAGGAAGCATGGCACAAGCCAAAAGAGCACAGCAGGGCCATTAAGAGGTAATGAGAGCAGAGAAGCATGCTGAGGTAGGTGATACCTGTTTAGGGCCTTGAAGACAAGGATGAGGAGCTTGAACTTGATACAGGAAGTAAGAGGAAGCAAGTGAAGGAATCTGAAGATGGGAGTGACAAGGTCAGAGAAGTGGGCGGGAAAGCTGATCTTTAGCGGCAGCCTTTGCATAGACAGGAGTCTCATCTTCCTTGTTGCAATGTGTATGTTTCTATATTCTCTAGTGTGAGTTTATATCCCTGCATTCTAATATAGTGGGGAAAGGGTCTAGCTGTGCCTTAAGATTCAATGGCAAGTCATTCTGCAGTGTGTGTGACTAGAGAATTGAACTCTGGATTGCATGTTTTCCTCCCCATAGGCATTTCCTTTTTTACTGACACTGAAGAAACCAAGCCAACTATCAAAGATTGTAAGTAACCTTGTTTTGTACATGCAAAGCTCTATTCACTAGGAAAGGTGCGCATGTTCTTTGACTAGCACACTTCCCGAGGCAGCAGTTCAAGGGATTTTTACAAGTGAGAAAATACTTCAAAAATTGTCTCCACTTGAATGCTTTAAATTAAAGACTCTTGTGGTGGGTAGGGAAAGACTGGTGAGGTTCCCAACATAGGCTCCTTTTCCCCCTTTCCCCTAAGAACCTAGCACTATCACTGAGGTGGTAGCGCAGTGATAGCCTGTGGTTCTAGAACCATATTCAGCTCTTGCAGAGTCCCTGGGTATGACTGGGCTGACTCATGTTCTGCCTGGCTATAGGCAGCGTGGAAAACCCTCTGACACAGGATCACATGTTTCAAGGCAGCACAGAATGCACTGAACAAATGACCAGAGCTGCCAAAATGTCACTCCAGGAAGTGGATAGGGAAGCACACTGGTGCATTGTCCTGCCCTCATGTGGTGATGGTGATGTGGCATTGTCTCGTATGTAATTCTAGTAAATGCCATTTGGGCTGGCAGCAGGGTCTGAATCCCAGAGTTTCAGCACTAAAAGAATGAGTCTCTTCTTCAACTAAAGGACTAAGAACTCTCACAAGAGGCTGCAGCAAACTCAGAAACTCCTGGGGATCAGCCTTTCAAAGGGACATCTAATACACACTGAAGAGTGGGTTGCACAATAATGCAAAGTTCTGACCCCAGGCATCATAAAGTGTTTCCCACCTGATTATTTTGTAGCTCTCTGCTATTCCATTCAGTGAAGGGACTTTCCAGGTTTTCTTTGTTTTAGTACCATTGCTACAGAGAGAGCCCCAATACTCACCTTGAAGAACTTGCTATCTGTGTGCAAGGCAGGACAGATCTGCTGATTTGCAGAAGTTGCAGAACTAGTGGTGTTAACAGCCTTTGAGATCCCTCCTTCAGTGCCCTCTTCTGACCAGCTCTGTTTATGTCACGGCAATATCATGACAGGCCCCCTTTCTCAAATTGGGTGATATGGCTTGCGTCTCTGCAGTGTTATTGCCAAATCTCACATTCATCTATTGCTGTAGCACTTTGGCCATATGAACTGTCAACCATAGTGTAGTCTGAGTTCTGAGCCAGGAAAGTCCCAGGTTCCACATCACAGATGTATATGCAGTTGATGAAGACAGCCCTAAATTCCCTAAAACCAAATAACCCAGACATACTGTAGATGACATGTAAAATGGTTTCATTCTTTTTTTTTCTTTGTGGTGTTTGTCTCTGTCAAATTGTTCAACTTCAAGTTAATTATTCACTTTGGTTTATCTTTATGATAAAGCTGGGGTTTTTTTTTTTTTAATTTAACAACAGATCACATCCCAGTTTGACTCAATGTTGCATGACATTTGAGTAGGTGAACACGTTGCCCTTTTGACCACATTATCACCAGACTCTAATTCCTCCTCCTTCACATGTCACGTTATTTTGTAATTCTGTTCCAGACAATGATAAGGCATGCCTGAGAACAGGGGGCTCAAAGAGTCAAGAATGTCACAGCCACGGGAGAACAAGTAGGTATATATTTGAAATGCAGAAATTGTGCTTGAAAGATTACGAGACGTATAAAACCGTGGTTTCAAATGCTTGTCACAAAGGGGTGAATCACTTAGTGATACCCCAGATGAGCTAAACATAAAGTGGTGGTTGGTGCAGTGTTGCCAACTCTCACAATTGTAGCATGAGTCTCATTACATGGGTGCTTTATTGGAATCAGAAGAATCTCAGCTTTCATTTTATTAAAAAAGTAAGCTTCTAGCCTTCAGAGTTGTGGAGAAAAGCTGGAAAATGAAAACTGAGTGTAACCTAGAGGCTCAAAATCCAGAAGGCAAATAAACAAACCCAAATGAATTATTTAAAAAAAAACCTCATGATTTTGGAAGGCCTGGCTGAAGATTTTTGAATGTTTGAGGTTGGTAATATTGGGTTTGTACTTGTAGCTTCACCAGTTGCCTGATTCCTGGGACATTGCTTACTCAGAATCTCCTTAAGCATGACACATGCATGCACACCCGGTAACCAGGTTTGTTCACTTTCTTAGGAAGTTCTTGTCCCTTCCAGAGCATTTGGGGCTCAGGCAAGCCTCAGGCTTAAATTGTAGCAGAGACATCTACCTGTGTGGGGAAGTTTGCTCACCTGCTGCCAATGCTGTAAATATTCCTGGATAAAGGGGAATTTGATTGCGGCTGTCAATCCAGAACCTTTTACCAGCACTAAATTCATGTCAAACTTTTTGAAATTAATCTAAAAATGGGCTTTAAAAATAATCCCCAAATCCAGCTGTCCTTTATTAGGGTGTTCCATTACTATTCTGTGGAAATCCGTACTGATTCCTGGAGGCTAAACCTGTCAAGGATGCAACTTCATCCCAATTTTTTGAAGGACAAAAAGTCAAAATTTTACAGGAGTAAAAGGCAGATTCTAAAATTAGTTCTTTTTCAAGGTCAGCCTGCAGCAGGTAATTTAATTCCACTTACAGATAAGCAATGCACTTGATTTTGTAAGCAACATGGATGCCAGATACAAGTGGTTAAAGATCTTGAGCACCGTCTCACAAACCTGCTGTAGTGATTATTTTTATTGTTATAGTACTGCATCTCTGAAAGTCAGTTAATCTTCTGTCCTTTTCCTGCTGAAGGCCTGCAGAGTTCTCACTTGTGGGAATTTGTAAGAGACCTCCTCCTGTCTCCAGAAGAAAACTGTGGCATTCTCGATTGGGAGGATAGAGAACAAGGCATCTTTCGGGTTGTTAAGTCAGAAGCCCTGGCAAAGATGTGGGGACAAAGAAAGCGAAATGACAGAATGACATATGAAAAGCTGAGCAGAGCTCTCCGGTACGTTAGTAGGTGAAAATGCCACCACATTACTAATGGTGTGTTATATGAGTCTATTTCACACAATTATATTGATTGCATAGCTTTTTAGTGTATTATCCAAAGGTCATGAGACAGAATCATGGCTCTTGGTGGTTACAGATAAGATTACAGGGCCAGATTTTCACCTGGTATAAATCAGTATAACTCCATGGAAGGCAATGGAGATATTCTGACTTACATGAGCTGAGAATTTGGCCCATGGCTTGCAATGTGACACTACCTGCCTTTCTGCTTTGGCAGTAATCCTAGCAGTTCATTCTGAATTGTGGTCATCTTAGAAGCAAAAACACACATGCAATGTTTGTTTTAAAAGGAGCAAATTTCACCCTTCAAGAAGTCTGGGAAAGCTTTAAACTCTATAATGCAAGTTGATCTGGGGGTGTGAAAATATCCATTTAACAGAAAGAAAGGATTGCTGTTTGATGGAAAACATCAGATTGACTGCTCTGTTATGTTCCTATCGTGTACTACTTGGGAACAATTCCTTTAAAGTAAATACCACTTCTGTTTTGTTACTGCAGGTATTATTATAAAACTGGAATTTTGGAACGCATAGACAGAAGGCTAGTGTACAAGTTTGGAAAGAATGCCCATGGGTGGCAGGAGAACAAACTATGAATTAACTGTCCCATGCCTCAGACTGATTATGCACTCTGCAACATGAAGTGTCTGACTGCAATAGACATTTGAGAGAAGGACTTTTTCTCCTGCTTCTCTCCTATACGGCAGTCTGGAGTTGACAACTGTTTCTGAGAGACTGGCCAGAGCAACACATTATGGCTCTTCCCCACTATATACTTTGTGACCAGCATTAGCTTGTGCTTAGCTCTTATGAAAATAACACCTGTGATGCAGCTCAAGGTTTTGTTAAGATGAATTGTTTTTATCTGTGGCACCTCTTCCTGTGCCAAGAAGGGCTATCTTTTGTCGTTGCCTATCAGCTCTCAGTATGAAATTCCTGCTTCCTGCTGACATTTAAAAGAAGTTGGTGGGTGGGTGTGTGTGTGTGTGTGAGAGAGAGAGAGAGAGAGAGAGAGAAGGTGGTTAAATATTTTGCAGCACATACAGTCTTTTTTTCCTTCCTTTGGCTAGAAGGTCAGTATTTTGGTTCATCTAGAGACAATACCATTGTGATCAGCGTGTGTTCCAGGGGCCCTATTCTCAGGTCTGCTACACCCCTTTGTGGTGGAAGATCTGGCCAGCTGAGAGTCATCCTCCCCACACACACACATATATCCACAGAATTAATCTGTCCAATCAAGCCAGTCATCCATAAGAAAAACAGGGTTTTAAGCACTAATCTGATTTCCTCACTTAACTACTAATTTGACTTCTGCAAATGTATTTTGCAGGTTTTACTGTACATACTATGAACGGTTCACTGCAAGTATTGAATAACGATTTTTATTTGTGCTATGTTAGTTAGTTGTGATTGATCACATGGTATTAATTCTGTTCCTTGATTGGGTTGGCATAACTCTTACTGCAAGCACTTTTGGTGCAACTATTTATCTATGAACTAAAAATTGACTTTCCACAAACACTCACATGGGAGTTTGAACTTTTCTTTCTATGAACCTCCAGGAAAGTGAAACTCCAGTGTTTGGGGAAAGCAAGCCTGAAAGGGAGCAAGCATCATTAGAACAGATGCAAATGAATATTTGTTGAAAACTGTATAAAGAATTCACCCAATCTCTACAGAGAATGGCTGAGAACTTCAAAGCAGTCTACAGCATAGAGCCACACATTTCATTTAAGTTAATGTGTAGCTAAATGCCCTTGACTGCTCAGATTTCAACCAATGAGTACATTTGTTAGAGTAGAAGGTGGTATCTGAACAATTCAATGATATTTTTGAAAGCTTCATAGATGTACTATATTTTAACAAAAATATTGCCCTTTCCACCTCAAGGGCTCAGGTATCCCCTCTTAGTATTACCTCAGATGGCACTTTGAGGGTATAAATGAGGTTCTTTTGTTTTCAAATGAGTCGCTCTTCTGCGTGTTTCTCTGTGGAACCTGAATGTAGTAGTGTGTGTTATCATTACTTTCCCCTTCACATGAGTCTATTTCTTTTAAACTCAAAATATAATTTTACTCTTAACAATTGTTTCTTTTTGTTCATAAAGACTTGGGTGGTGGGGCCTATTAGTCAGGATTGGCCAGTTAAGTAAGCAGCAAGCTAAATGCTACAATGACACTTAGGCTGGTGCTGTGCTCAGGACCCTGGGAAGTCAATGGGGATGCAGAATGGCTTCAGCTGACTGTAGCAGGCATTGGAGATGCACTTCTTAGACTTGACCCCTGCTACAGAACGCAAGATCAAGGGTCACACGAGAAATTCCTCTCACTGCGTTTCCCAGCTTCATCCAGAAATTGTGTATCTCTGTGAATGGATTCCTGTAGTTGCAGCTATTCAAAGTAGCTTTTGTTTTTATTTGGTTAAATGGTATGTAGGTTTTGAGTAGGCAGAAGCCCATCAGAAAGACAGATAGGTATCAAAGTGGTATCAGAAAGTTTGAGTGCCGCCAGTTACTGCTGCTGCCCATCACTTGGCAAGTGAGAGCAACTTTGCAGAAATAGAATATCATCATTGTGTATCATGGCCATGACCAGGGCATTAAACCTAGATTCTAAAAAACCCCTCATTTTAGGACCAAAAATATCCAGCTGAAGGTTGACCATTTTTAAAGTCAATCTAAATTTTACAAATATTTCACATAATGAAAATATTATGATCAGGCTTCCTGGCCAATGCTAATACAAGCAGAGTTTTCTACATCTTCACAAGTGGCATAAATAGCCCAGGCATTTTCTAGTCGGGCACTGTTAAGTCATCACTGGCAGAATCTATTCAGAAGTACTGTCTGATCCTCATTTCCATGAGACTAGCACCAGCAAAGAAAAATCAGCAAGATAAGAAGCACTGAAGTGCAGTATGGAGTAAGAAACACAGATGTGAAATTTTACTGTAAATGTGTTTTTAAAATGTGAATTACTGTAAAATATCTATTTTTGGATTGTGTATCTTTTCCAACTATTATAGTTTGTAAACAATGAATGAAATATTTAATATGTATGATATGTGGCTTTGTTAGGGGTTTTTTTGTTGTTTTTTTTGGTAACTCATGTCAATGGTGCACAGAGTGCCCATAAACCTCTATCAATTGAAACAACTGTTTAACAAACCTAGGCAAGCCATGCCCGCGATACCGCCGTAGACCAAGGTGCCCTTCAATTGCTTTTGCAATTCAATTTATGATTTGAAGACTATGGCTGAACTACAACCTTAGATTATACTTACAAGCATATGTAGCAAGAGTCTGAGACAGACATTTGAAAATAGTCCATTTATGGTGCCCATTAGGGCACTATGCTTTGCCGTTCCACTATAGCATAGACATGTAAGTAAAAGACAAAACAATGTTCTAAGACGGGATAGTCTATTATGTTTTTGTCAAGGTCCAAATTTTCTTGGTCAAGGTTCAGACTCTAGAGAAAATAATAAAATAACAACAATAAGTAAATAAAAAGATTTCGGGGTCCATTCAAAAGCGCTTGGAGGTTGAAATTTGGCCCGCAGTCCACCACTTGACTATCCCTGTTCTAAGATTTACCTTAATAATGTTTACTCAAGCTCCATATTCACTGGGGTTGGCTCTCCGTGCACCCCATATAGGCATATACATTGGTCAGGACTGTTGCTCCATTGGGGATGGTAAGTCTATGTTCACGTTCAATAGCAATACCACAGTATTGCTACTGTACAGGAGTGCTGCTTCATGAAATTACCTCACTTGCTGAACAAACGTATGAGCGAGTAAAACACTGTAAAGCTTGTCTACCCTCAAATAGTTTCTAAAATTTCAAGTGAATTAGATTTTTTTTTAATCATACAGAATTGATTCATCAGTGAGTCAGGAACGTACTGCCATTTTAGACACACATTAAGATGATACAGTTAACTGGTATGCTGAACACACATTGTAAAACATTTTATAAGGGGAGTGGCTGTTTGGACAGAGGAGAAACTGCCTGCTAGAAATTTGAAGAGAGAGTCTTACAGAACCTCAGCTAATATAAATTGTCATATCTCCACTGACATCAATGGGACTATAAAAATTTACAACTGCTGAGGTTCTGCCCCTTAGAGAGCTGCAAGTTAATATTTCTAGTAATGCTCTCACCTCAAATGTGTTTGACAGAGCTATAGCTCTTCAAACAACTCATGACTGGTACATTCTTTATTATTCACAGTTTTCAGACACACCCAAGGCAACTTTGAACCACAGAGGTATATTGGGAATAACTCCATTGAATCCAGTGGCATAATACCAATGTGACCAAAATCAGAATCAGGCCCACAGACTACACAACTAAAAATGCAAGTAATTTTGTACTAACATACATACATTGTACATTCATTTCCAGAAGGAATCATTTTCATTACTTTCAAATACATTACACTGTGAAAACTAGTGTTAAACCATAACGTTTTAAGCAGCAGGTTATTGCATAGGTATTTCCTTCCTTTGTACCTCACAATTTACTTTTGTTTTAAAACTGCACACATTGGCTAATATTTATTTTTGACAATACTGATTGATATTTAATTACATAGAGAATTATAATAATACAGAAGATTCTTTTAGTAATTTCATCTGCAGAATCAGAGCAATGAATAAAGAGGAATTAAAACAAATTCTTATGATAATTAAATGCACTGAATTTAATTTACAAAAGTAAATAAAAATCATTTGGGCCCTAAATTGAGATTGCCCAAATAGATTCATTATGAATAGCCTGTTGCACTAGGTTATTAGATTCAATCACCTTCTATAGCAAATGTAAGCATAATTTTGTATTACCACATCAATCCTGCAGACGTGCCACATTTGGTAATGTCTTGGATGGCTTAATCTCCAGTTGGGTGAATGTAAAATCCATGCACTAATCTTGGTCACAGTTTACAAAGTAGAACTTTCCTTTGTGGACATGTGAGATATAGTTTGCGTGTGTGTGTGTGTGTTCTAATCACATCCTTTAAAAAAAAAAGTGAAATTGTTCCCAAATTAAGTTATGTAAAAAGAACAATTAATACAAATTCTATTAAAGTTTCTTAAACTTGAGTGCAATCAAGTCAATGATACTTGAAAGAAATAACCAGTGCTCATTTAGAGCACAGCACAAATGAAACATTTTATTTGATAACTGCAATCTTGTCCCCTTGCCTTTATGGAATTTTAGGAGGTAAGGTTATCATGTGCTAAGCAAACTACAACTTAGGATAGGCATGAACATCATCTGGAATATAAAAGTGCTAAAATTAAGTCCTTGTAATGAACAATCTAATTTGCACTGCGTCCTGCAGTTCGTGACTTTCTCTTGTATGACTATCCAAACCATGACCTGGGTTCTTTTTTTTTTTTAATGGATCTTAAATTTAAATTCTGCTAAGATGGATAGTTCTAAAACAAGCTAAGATATTCAGCCAAAGCCTGGTTAATCAGAAAAAAACCATCCCTAACATGCAATGCTGAAGCAGACAAAAACGTATTTGTCCAACAGAGCTTGAATACAGGCTCCAAAATCAGGAAGAATATCAGTGAAGTTTTTCACCTGAAATGGCAAGGCAAAGCAGGACAAGAATTTCATTTCTCCACTTCAGATTCTTAGTTCTCATCTCCACTACAAGGCCTGCAATCAATCCGCTGTTTCTACTAAATCAGAAGTGTGATCAACACTTCCCCCGACGAAGCACTGATTCTCAATCTCCAGTTTCTATTAAATCACCTACACTGATATCCTGAGCCCTAGAAAATTAAACAGGCTCCCCAAATGTGTTTTCCATGGAAGAAGAGGAAGCAGGCAAAGGACAGAGCCATTACTACTATTAGTACTGAATACTGGAGCCTCAGAGATACAGTAGCATCCAGAATCTCTGTAACCCCATCCATGAGAGATTTTGGCCAGTGGACTGCTGTAGGCACAGATTCTGTGCCCACACATTCATGCTGTCCTCTGTGGTGAAGCAGCCACACTGTAGAACATTGGTCAATAGCGTGCAGATGAAGCACACTCCCCACACAGTTCCTTCATAACAAGGACTTAAAAGAGTGCTGTGAAGAAAAAAAAAGCCACATCTGAGGCCTTCAACAGGTCACAGTAGTTGATGCTAATGCATTAGTGAATGCATCAAAAGACTATTTCCATCCACATACAAAAAAAAAAAAAAAAAAAAAAACCTTACATCTGTAACTATGGTATGCCACAACCCAGGAAGCACAAGTTCTCTGCTACATTTCTGAGCTAGGGCCTGTCGCACGTGTTAGCATGACATTAGACCAATGTGGAATTCTTCTTTATACACAGGGGGTTAAACCTGTAGAATAGTCACATCATGATTTTCTTTCCATTGTGCTGATCACACTCTGTATAAAAATAAAGAAACAGAGCATCACCTTGTTCTCCAAAAATACAATTTTTAACCTTCACTATTTGTGCAAAAACTGTTGATTGCCTGCAATACTGTAATACACCAGCAGAGGCTAGCCTTAAGCTAACAGAGTAAGATGCTATTTACATATTCTGAATGAAAATGGCTAGCAATTGTCTCACACAGTCTTCGGTGAAAGAAAACAAATGCCACCTTGGTATAAAACACATGTATCTTATTATTAAAATGGTAACAAAAATGGGACTTACCTTACTTGTTAAGTCCAGTTTTTAGTCTGAGTCTATTAGCATCTCCTGGTAGTAGTAAAAAGAACAGGAGTACTTGTGGCACCTTAGAGACTAACAAATTTATTAGAGCATAAGCTTTCGTGGACTACAGCCCAAAGCTTATGCTCTAATAAATTTGTTAGTCTCTAAGGTGCCACAAGTACTCCTGTTCTTTTTGCGGATACAGACTAACACGGCTGCTACTCTGAAATCGGTAGTAGTAGTTAAATTGCTAGAGCTCGTTGTTTAAAAAATTACAGGGAAGCATCAAATACTGTTTGGTATTTTTTCCAGCACATTCAAACTGCTTCCCAGGTGATATACAACTCTGCAAAGCTTTGACATGTGGGAAGGGATCAGAAAAGCCAGGCTGCTGGTGAAAGCAACTCTTCCAAGTCAACATTAGCTCAAAGATGCAGCCATTCTGCTTTCTAGCACCATTAACACTATTCTCCTGAATTGTTTGGTAAAGTGAAATTTCATGTCAGCTTTACAAGATGAGTGATTTTATGCAAATCAATTTCCAACAACTCTTTCATTTTCTAAAACTAATAGACTTTCAGGAGGTAACTGATACATTTACATCTGAAAAGATTAGTATTGTTTTCTCTTTTGGAACAGTGTTTAAAAAAAGACAAGCTACTTAGTTTACAAATAAGACTCTTTGCTAAAATATTGGTTACATTGTTCATTTCTACCCCAACGGAATTATTTCAGCAATTCTGTGTTCATTGCATTATGTCAAATTATCCAGACAGTGCTGCAAGTTGTGACAGATATGGAAAGTTCCTGTCATATCTAAGAAAAAAAAAAACATTGAATGCAAAAATTGTGTATTATGAGCCTGGATGATCAAAGGATTATATTGAACAAGATGGTAGACAAAGACTTGTTTTCAGACAATACATATGAAGTGGACTTCCTGGGAAAATACCTAGGGGGAGATAAAGACAAACTCCCCACCCATGGTTATCCAAGCCTAGCTTTTTGAAGCTACATCCTGAGGAGTGGGCCTCTGTCTACTGATCAATTGAGCTACTCATGGGTGTGCTTATTCTGAACTATTATTGTTATGAATTTGTAACCACAGGAAAACCCGTTCTGGGATTCGAAGGACTGACTCCTACCACAGTCCTTGTTGGAGCTGGGGGGGGGGTTATCGCTTGTAAGCTTATTAGCATGTGTGTTACGATTATTGTTTTTAATATGTTCTCAACTTCAAAATAAATGTGCTTGCTTATAAAGGATTGTGTGGTAATTTATTACTGCTGGCAATTACTGCTATTCATAGCCTTCAAAGAAAAAGCAAAGTGCAGACGCTAGCCTGTTTAGGGAATATCACAGTGTAGCAGTGCTTAATTTGTGCCGGGGCTTGCCCAGGCTGAGCCCTGGCACCTCTGGCTTGGCAGTTCATAGCCCTGGCACCTCTGGGCTTGCTGCGTCAGTTGTGAAAGTAAAAAGAACTTGTTTTCTTGTTTCTTAAACAAGTTCTTCCATGTGCATAAGAGATACAAGCAGCAGCGGTACAATGGTCCGCTTCCACTCACAGGTCATTCAGCTGCCAGAGGAACCTCTCTGGAGCGTTATGTTGCTGTCACCTCTTTCATTACAAATTACACTGCAGTGTGGTCAGGGAACTGTGCAGCCTGGAAAAACCCCTTGTCAGGAGGGAGGGAGAGACATGGATCTCTCTGCCCAGGAGAGGTGAGGAGCCAGGAGCCAACAGTGGGTATCCTTGAGGGACCACAGAGGGGGAATACAGGTGCAGTTGCCCCAAACAAAGACTCAAGTAATGGACACTTTTGTAATCTAGGGATACAAGATCATTGCTGCTTTAGTGATACTGCACCAGTTTAACATTTAGTCTGATCTGACTGAAATTGATGGACATTATGTGAATAAAATGCTGTATAGTTTACATGTCTGAAGCAGTTAATCAAATCACACTTACATGCCAACGGCCTCAGACCAGGAATTGACTCTACAATATACCTGCTCTACTAACTCCAAAAGAAGTATGTAAAGTTCCAGTGGAATGATAGTGTGCTAAGGCAAGCCACAGATACAGAAATTATCTACCAACTGAAGGACTGAATAGTAGGGGATAGTATTAACAAAAATACCTGGAGGAAAGTAATCAAATTTGGAAATATATGGAAATATGTTCAAGGTAAAATAATGGCGTTTTTATACTCTTAGTATCACACTGCCATAGGACAGATGTTCCTTGCAGAATTCATGGGAAATCATAACACAGCAGTTTTACAAAACTGGGGGGGAGGGGGAGATAAACTATAGATGGGTGAATTAATTTTGCCTAACTTCAAAAGCTATTGACCATTATGGGTTTGAAAGTGTGACACTGTTGGCAACATGGGCCAGATGTGAGTTTGGGCCTCGTTAACTTTGGTCAAAAGTTAAATGAAGTGCAATATTAATAATGAATGCTAAAGAAGCTTTGATTTTAAATGAAAGGGCACTGTAATAGGCTGTGCACACAACCTGCGCTTGGGCCCCTCTCTCAAGTGACATGCTTAGTACTTTTCCCAGGCCTGAAAAAGAGCTCTCTTTATAGTTCAAAAGCTTGTCTCTCTCACCAACAGTAGTTGGTCTTTCATAGGAATAGCTCACCAGTTTGAATCTATTCTTACAGTATGTATCTATGTATGTATGGCAGCCTCAAATCCTAAATCTTTCTGAATTTTAATCTACTTATGTCTTAGAGTTTTTTACATTTTTCAAGTATTTAAAAACAAAAGGCCAGATCCTATCCCCATGGGTGGCGGGTATAAGAGGTCAGGGGATGTTAAGCCTCCCCAAACAACCAGCTCACCGCCTTTGGAGCATGCCACCACCGAAAGGGCACCCAGGCCGTGGCCCTGCTGGCTGGCCGGTGGGTGGGGGGGCACCTCAGGAGAGGGGGCGAAAAGGTGCTAGCGGTGGGCAGGCGTGGCCTCAGGGGAGGGGGCAAAGGGGCATGAGAGGAGGACAGAGGGATCTGGAGGAGGGGACAAAGAGGCATAAGTGGTGGGGGGGGGGCCTCAGGGGAAGAAGCCAAGCAGGGCTGGGGGTGGAGCATGGGTGGGGCTGTTCATTTTAGTTCCATAACTTAGAATTCTTAGTAAACATCCTTATTAAACTGCAGCTATTTCATATGACTTTTATATTAGAAAAAATACAAAAGGTCATTATTTACAAGAAAAGGTAAATGGAGTAGAATATTGGTTAATCCTGGCCTGATTTTATTCTGCAGTTAATTAAATTGATCTGCAAGTGTAGAAAAGAAATCCTTGCATTTGCATTATGTGCATAGGCATTAGCATTATATTTCAAAGCATTATCAGGGATACTTTGGGTCAGACACGGTCATAGGTCCATCTCTGTTAGATGGCTATGAGTTCTGTAGGGACAATTCACAGGTATTTGCAGGCAGTTGGTAATAGGTGTCAGTGAGCATTAGGATCTTAGAAAAAGGCAACACTGACATTATGTATATTCAACGTTTTTGTATTTTCCTATAGCTTATATTTCTAAATGGTTACTCTTTAAGTCAGTCACCAGACTAAACACAGTTGTGTGAAAAAGTGCACCATTTCCAGCATGATATTTAATATTCTTTAATCCCCACATAGATACAGTCATACAAACAGATACAAAATGCCCATATATCTTGAACTTCATGTTCTCAGTCTTTACAATACATATATCCTTTTTTTAATTCACATTTCCACATTGATGTTTTCATATGAGGGTGCTCAAAGTTAGGCTCCTAAATCCATATTTACGCTCTTAAACAAAAACAACTTCCACTAAGTTTAACAGTATTTGTGGGTGTCCAGCACTTCTGATCCCTTTTATTTCAATACCTAATTAAGTATTATGGGGCCGAACTTTAGGTTAAACATTTTAGCCTATATTTGTAAAGGGGTTTTTGGAGTGGACACAGTAGCACCAAATGCATCTTGCACAGTACAAGAAACTGAGTTTGCTTCCTTGTGGGACTGAAGTTGACGTGAAGAAGTTAACAAATCAAGGATCTATCAATAAAGAAAAAGATATAAAAAAATCTTGGTTTTAAAATGAAAAGACTTTTTGTAGACTATGCAATAGTCATCTGAACTATACACTATAGACTGAGCTAATCTCAAAACTCACTGTCACTTAAAACCTTCCCTGCAATATGTTTCAACAGAGCATATCACAGCTCTGTACTTAATTGGACCAATTTTCTACCACTGAAACTTAGAGAGCAATATGAGTCTCAAAATCCTGTCATTATAGTTTTAAGGATGTGGAGTACAGACCGATTGGTGTAAGTTATAAAATGGAAGTATCAGCAAAAAGTAGAAGCAGCTCAGAATGATGGTTTAGGAGAAAGGAAGTCATACTTGTGTACTTAGTACAAGAAGTGTACAATGCGAAGCTGTACTCATATGTGAGAGCAGGTATAATCCATTTACAAAGGATTGAAAGAATCTCATATTTCTATCTGAAATAGCCTACTATATAAATATTAGCCCATGCACATTATTGTTAGTAAGTCTGGTAGTGTCTTAAAATAACTTTTACTGGATCTATTTCGAGTCCTAAAAGATTTGGGGCCCAATTAGGAAGAATGGCATTTGATTTTGCACACATGCCATCAATTAAAGCTTTGCCACTAACATCATAGTGAAGGGTTGGGCTCTACAACATCTAATAATTGATCTGTGGTTGCAATGAGGTATGTGATAGTGAGAGTGTCATAAAATGCATATGTAATTATTTACCCCAGTAGAGGATCTGCCCCTACAGTGGTCTATACAGTTCTGTAAAGAGAAAGGCCAAGAAGGAGTGATGAGCAAGACCAGAGTGATATGAACAGCCACCTTTATATATAAAATAAGGCAGACTGATATGGATCTGTGTCTGAGCAATATGAAGAGTCCGCAGACTTACCTATCGTATTTTATCAGAGAGAGGTTCAATACCTGATGGCACGATGCTTGGTCAAAGGCCAGCTGTTCTACCTTAGCAAAATAATCGGCAGCATTCCTGTTTAAGATGAGTTTGTCCATAGCAATTAGAGAATTATCTTTGTGAGGTTAAACCTAGAAAACATAACATAAATTGAAATTACTGTATGTTATGTGACCCAGCAAGAAAAGTATAAAAAGACTCAACTACCTAAAAAAAACAATTATGCTTGGCTACATTTTGGAAGTAAGCTTTAGCATGGTAACAAAAATTACATTCTAAAAATGGCATCTTTGCAGAATGATAAAGAAATATACATATAGAATGTTAAGAGAAACTATATTATTAGAGGAAGGCTCTATTGCTTGTAATGAAACAGCTACAGTTATTTGAAGAATTGTGTTAAAATGCAATATGCTATAAACATTTGTGTCAGCGTTACCTTTCTTAAATCAAAGGGATTAAACAGAAATTTTTCTGCTATCTCAGATATTGTGACCTGAAGTAGAAACTCCAAGATGGATAGTTTTCATTGGCGATAACATTGTAAAGGTCACACACTGTGTAATAAGGATTATAAAGGACTGATATTCCTTCTTCTTTGACACAGAGAATGTCCTCATCAGTCTGAAAGCAATATAACAAAGACGTGATGCTTGTTAAAATTTATAATAAAGCAAAATTAGCTAGAAAGTATCATACAAATCAGAACAGCAAACTTTTAGGAACTATCTTATATATGCCACTTTGAAAATCTGAATACTGATAGGGAAATAAATGCATTCTGAGCAGCATAACAGAAACCCAGCCCTTTAAATGAAAAAAACCAATATATACTACAATTCAACAAAAATATTGGCTGATGCTTTTTAAAGATATTTACATTTGCATTTTCATTCATGAAATTTCTAGGGCTTCTTTTCATTTTGTAATCTCTAAATATATGTCTCCATACCCCATTACATGCATACACCCAGTAAGAAAATGTAAGCTACACCCTTTTGTATTGTAACTTCTTGTTAGAGGGAGAGCAGCCATGGGGAACAGGAAGGAAGGGATTTGCTGGAATCAGCTGTGTTTCTATATATATGCAGAAAGTAAAGCAGGGGAAACAGCTATAAGTACCTCCCCCCAAAAAAACAAACAAACAAAAGATCTAGAGGAGAGGGTGTGTCATAACTATAAAGGGAAGGTAACAGCTGTCCTGTGTACAGTACTATAAAATCCCTCCTGGCCAGAGACTCCAAAATCCTTTTCCCTGTAAAGGGTTAAGAAGCTCAGGTAACCTGGCTGGCATCTGACCCAAAGGACCAATAAGGGGACAAGATACTTTCAAATCTTGGTGGGGGGAAGGCTTTTGTTGTGCTCTTTGTTTTGGGAGGTTGTTCGCTCTTGTGACTGAGAGGGACCAGACATCAATCCAGGTTCTCCAAATCTTTCTGAACAAGTCTCTCATATTTCAAACTTGTAAGTAAACAGCCAGGCAAGGCATGTTAGTTTATCTTTGTTTTCTCAACTTGTAAATGTACCTTTTACTAGAGTGTTTATCGCTGTTTGCTGTACTTTGAACCTAAGGCTAGAGGGGGGTCCTCTGAGCTCTTTAAGTTTGATTACCCTGTAAAGTTATTTTCCATCTTGATTTTACAGAGACGATTTTTACCTTTTTCTTTAATTAAAAGCCTTCTTTTTAAGAACCTGATTGATTTTTCCTTGTTTTTAGATCCAAGGGGGTTGGATCTTGATCCACCAGGAGTTGGTGGGAGGAAGGAGGGGGGATGGTTAATTTCTCCTTGTTTTAAGATCCAAGGGGTTTGGATCTTGATCCACCAGGAGTTGGTGGGAGAAAGGACGGGGATGGTTAATTTCTCCTTGTTTTAAGATCCAAGGGGCTTGGATCTGTATTCACCAGGGAATTGGTGAAGGTCTCTCAAGGCTACCCAGGGAAGGGAATTAGCTTTGGGATGGTGGCAGCGGACCATACCTAAGCTGGTAGTTAAGCTTAGAAGTTTTCATGCAGGCCCCCACATTTGTACTCTAAAGTTGAAAGTGGGGAAGCAGCCTTGACAAGGTGTTGATAAGTACTTGAAGCCAACATGGAAGCTGTCATGACAGCCATGTCTCAACTATCAAAGCACAGGGGTAAGTGAGCTGGGATTATATGGGACAGAGCCCTCCATTTTGTGTAAATTGGCTTAGGCCCATTGAAGTTAAGTAAGTCAATGTCTAAGACCATCAATAATGCCACACCTGAAAGCCATGTTGCAGACACTGTGAAGACTGTGTATTGAGGCACTTCAGGGTGCATTACTATTTGCTACCAATAGGAGGGGTTGGAGCTTGCACTAGTTTGGGGAGTTTCTACCTGGGGAACTTGTAGCTCTCACTAAGGCTAGGTCTACACTACGGGGGGGGGAGGAGGGGGGTCGACCTAAGATACGCAACTTCAGCTACGTGAATAGCGTAGCTGAAGTGGCGTATTTTAGGTTGACTTACCTGGCTGTGAGGACAGCGGCGAGTCGACCGCTGCCGCACCGCCATCGACTCCACATCTGCCTCTTGCCGCAGTGGATTTCCGGAGTCAACGGAAGAGCCATCAGGGATCGATTTTATCGCGTCTTCACTAGACGCGATAAGTCGATCCCCAATAGATCGATTGCTACCCACCGATTCGGCGGGTAGTGAAGATGTGTCCTAAGGGAGAGGCTATTCTGGATTTGTTTCTGACAAACAGGGAGGAACTAGTTGAGAACTTGAAGGTGGAAGGCAGTTTGGCTGAAAGTGATCATGAAATGGTAGAGTTTATGATCCTAAGGAATGGTAGGAGGGAAAACAACAGAATAAAGACAGTTGACTACAAGAAGGCAGATTTTAGCAAACCAGAAGTTCTTTCTTCACCTATAGACTGCAGGCAGTGGAGGACGGAGCAGAGCATAGCAGATTTCAATGAGTTAATTCAAATTAGCCCCCTAGAGACAAACTGTGGTGGTTTCTGCATGTTTGTTAACTGCCTGCAGTAAAAGTTTCTCCCTATTGCCCTGCTCTGGGAATACCAGGCCCAGCAATAGGTAAATTTTTTTCTCACTTTGGGTGAGAGGAAGAGCTTTCTGAGCTGTGGGGGATCCTGAGCCTGGAAGGGGTGTCAGGTAGAAGGGAGAAGGATTCTGAACCAGCAGATGGATTTTCTGAGCTAGAGAGAGTTGGGGAGTTTTTCTTGGGAGGGAGGAATATGATGTGGTCTGAGCTGGGGTTCTCAGGCGGGAGAGAGTTCAGAGCTGAATGTTTGCCTTCTAGCTGTGGAAAATTTAAAAAAGAAAGAGGAGGGGTTCTCAGCCTGGGAAAATGGGTTGGGAGAGATTGTTACTGAGATGGGGAGAACTGCAGTGTTAAGGAGGATCTGAGCAAAGGGTGGGATGGGTTGGATTGGCAGAAATGAGTGCAGGGTTGAATGGAGCCAATTTGTGAATGGGGATATGGGTGAATTGGTGAGCCAGCTGGATGGGAGGGGAATGGCTGGGAAAGAGCTAGATTGGATGATGAGAGGTTGGGACTAAGAGAGAAATGCAAAAAGTGTCAGAGAAATAAATACTGTTTTATATCCCCTTACTCTTTACCCACTTCCCCACAAACATGCTTCTCATGACACCTCCAGCCTATGTTTGAAAGGATGGTAAGCCTACAGGGGAGGGAAGAGAGCCATAGCCCTCTAATATGCCTGGTTGGTTCTGTCAGTGGGCTTCTACAAGGTGGTGAGCTCTCCCTTCTTAATCCAGCAAAATATTTAAGTGACTAGGGGAGAGGCTATTCTGGATTTGTTTATGACAAACAGGGAGGAACTCATTGAGAACTTGAAGGTGGAAGGCAGCTTGGGTGAAAGTGATCATGAAATGGTAAGGAATGGTAGGAGGGAAAACAGCAGAATAAAGACAGTGAATAAAGACAGTGGATGACAAGAAGGAAGACTTTAGCAGAGGCGGCTCCATGCACCAGCGCAGCAAGCACGTGCATGGGGCGGCAAGCCGTGGGGGGCAGCCTAGCGGTCACTGTGAGGGCAGCAGTCAGCCACCCTTCAGATTCGGCGGCGTGTCTGTGGGAGGTCCACTGGTCCCATGGCTTTGGCGGTGGGCATGCCAAAGGCGCGGGACCAGCAGATCACCCGCAGACACGCCGCCAAATCTGTCATGCCGTCGAAGGCCACCTGACTGCCATGTTTGGGGCGGCAAAAAACGCCCCTGGACTTTAGCAAACTCAGAGAATTGGTAGGTAAAATATTGTAATCCCTGAATGGATAGTCCTGTCATTGCCACTCAGGGAATTTGTAGAAAATAAAAATAAGGTGGACCTAAGTTGCCTGTATATGAAAATAGGCACAAGCAGCTCCTAAGGCTAATGCTGAATCAATCTGCAGAGAAAAAAAATGTTCTTTTGGAAAAGCTTTCAATCCCATGACATAGCCCTGAGACATTTATCTGAAAGGCTGATTTGTTTTATATATATATAAATCTGATTAAACTGAGTTTTGAAATATTAGAATAAATCCAGGGGAAAGGAGTGGGCAGAAGGCAGGTATGGCAGTCAATGGGTGCATAATAAATGTATATTATAACTTAGCAATTTATCACATAAATATCTATCTCTATCTAAAATGCCCTCAGCTACCCCTACGCTAATTACACAGCCTTACCAACAGTGGTATATCAAATAGCAATTGGGGTTCTTTTTCCAATGTACTCGAATACCTTTACATTACAATATTTGCTGATATGAATCATTTCAAAATTGCCAAAGGCTCCTGAAAAGGTGAACCCCAAATCACATTTATATGTCATTAGATTCCAGGGATGATCTAAAATGACCAGTGCCACACCTTTTATAATAATGTAAAGGGTTATCATAACCAAAGTCAGATGGATATTAACTAAGTACCAAGATACTGTGTGTTAGCTGATCTAAGGAATGCTTATGTACAATTTCACAGGTCAAGCTATGTCTGTTAATTCCTTTCTCTCAAGGTAAGAGAGCGAAGTTGTACCTACTAGTGAAATGGATCATGCTGTAATTTATGGATTGACAAATAGTCTCCTTTATTGTGTAGCAGGCCTCCTTGAGCCAATTGCCACTAGAGTCTTCTATGATCTCCAATGTGTAGTAGTATTTTTATTATTGTTGTTGTTTTGTACTAGAAAACTAACTGCATGGGTATCAGTGCAAAATAATTTCAGCAAAATAATTTTCAACATACATCCTAAGGGCCTATCTACATTTCACATACACCCACATTATGTTACCCAGTTACAAGATGGTTGAAACTTGTCATGTAGCTGAGATCTGTGTTGTAACTGGGATAAAGCTCAAGGCTTTAATTCAGCTTTACAACACTGCCAAATCACGCGCACTGTACAGACTTAGCCATGTTGCTACAGATTCCCCTAAATGTTGCTATTACAAATGGGTTGGGTCTTACATTGTATATTTCTCATTCTTCTTACCCTTTACTATCACTTTTTACAATGTTGCCTCATTGCTTATTACACAGACTTGATTGCTCTTGATTCTTCGGCTTTCCTGAGCTGCTTTTTATAAATATAAATATCCTTCCTTTGAAACCCACAAGTTCCTTTGGCATGCACAACTCTCTTGGGAATCCTCTCTTGGTCCAAGTGAACCATATCATCAGTGAAAACTACATCTTAAATAAGAAAAGGGCCCCATGGCCCTACTGTCATGATGTTAAGCTTATCTCCTACTGAGTTCCCAGTCCCAGGGTCAAGGCTACCAGCTTCTACTTTAAAACAAAAAACCAAGAGTTGCACCAGTGGAAGTAACAATGTAACTCCTATATGATGACGATTAGCTAAGCAATATAGTACAATGAAAGTTACCCTGAATATACAGAATAGTTCTTGAAGCTATAGGAAAAATTGCTTCTAGAATCAAGGCTAATCTCTGCTAACATTCAAGACAGATTCCTATCTGAAATAGGAAGATCACTACAAGACACATTCCAGTTATAGAGGGGTAGCCGTGTTAGTCTGGATCTGTAAAAAGCAACAAAAAGTCCTGTGGCACCTTAAAGACTAACATGTATTGGAGCATAAGCTTTGGTGGGTGAATGCCCACTTCATCAGTCGCACCCACGAAAGCTTATGCTCCAATACATCTGTGACGGGTTGGATCACAGAAACCCCCTTGGGAGCTGCCACCCAATGTGCAAAGACTACCCCTGCTTCTGTTTTCCCTGCCAGCTCAGGACTCCAGCACCCTGTCTTGCTGAGCCAGACACTCCCGTCTGGCTCCAGACACAGACCCAGGGTCTGAATCACTTGTCCCAAAGCTGCAAGTTTACCTGAAAACAGCTCGCAGTAGCATGCTTGTCTTTAGCACTCAGATGCCCAACTCCCAATGGGGTCTAAACCCAGATAAATCCATTTTACCCTGCATAAAGCTTATGCAGGGCAAACTCATAAATTGTTCGCCCTCTATAACACTGATAGAGAGATATGCACAGTTGTTTGCTCCCCCAGGTATTAATACATACTCTGAGTAAATTACTAAATAAAAAGTGATTTTATTAAATACAGACAGTAGGATTTAAGTGGTTCAAAGTAGTAACAGACAGAACAAAGTAAGTCACCAAGCAAAATAAAATAAAATGCGCAAATCTATGCCTAATCAAACTAAATACAGATACTGAAGCCTCTCTGAGGGTGAGATTAAGTTTTTCTCAGACTGGACATCTTCCAGGCCTGGGCACAATCCTTTCCCCTGATACAGCTCTTGTTGCAGCTCAGGTGGTAGCTAGGGGATTCTTCATAATGGCTCCTCCCTTTCTCTGTTCTCTTCCCCCCTTTATATATCTTTTGCATAAGGCGGGAACTCTTTGTCTCTCTGGGTTTCCACCCACCCTCACTGGAAAAGCACCAGGTTAAAGATGGATTCCAGTTCAGGTGACATGATCACATGTCACTGCAAGACTTCATTACTCACTTGCCAGCACACACATATACAGGAAGACTCACAGGTAAATACAGCCATCTGCAGACAATGGGAGTCATCAAGATTCCAAACCATCATTAATGGTCCACACTTTACACAATTACAATAGGCCCTCAGAGTTACATTTTATATTTCTAGTTTTGGATACAAGAGTGGTACATTTATACAAATCAGATGATCATACTCAGTAGATTATAAGCTTTGTAATGATACCTTACAAGAGACCTTTTGCATGAAGCATATCCCAGTTACGTTACATTCACTTATTACCGTATTTTCTCTAAAACCATCTCAGTTACATTATATTGACTTATTATCAAGTTTTTATAAAACCATATAGACTGCACAACGTCACAACATCTGTTAGTCTTTAAGGTGCCACAGGACTCTTTGTTGCTTATTCCAGTTACATAATTTTTTGGACTTCAATAGAGAGAATCAACATGCAATAACAGAGCCAACAAGTTATCATTCAAGTGTTCTGTACCATGAGACTTAGAAATGATAAACAGTTGTTGCTGAAAGGTGCTTCTTATCTTTGAACTGCTAAATGAGCCTAAGTCAAATGGTTGGTGGTTTTTTTCAAACTATATATATATGAAAAGTTAATCAAAAAACCAAAAAGTCAATCTTCTGCTTGAGCTAAAGAAGCAATTGATAGAAGGTGGCTGTCTTATGTCCTATGTGGGTCTGCCACTAGAAGGGGACATGACACACAGTTTGCCACTGGGTTACACAGCTATTTTGAGAATGTTGGTTAGAAGGGTGTCTGGATTCTGCTCCTCAGTCAGGGAGCAGAGTGCGATAGCCATAGATTTGGCAGTCACTCTGAAAAGCATTGTAGTTCATATTTCAATCTGCCACATTAAAGACCAGAGTCTATTTCCAGCTCTTGAAGTGACCTTGTGCAGCCTCTTAGTTACCTTCTTTGGAAAATAGGGGATGAGAGTTGCTTCTGGGATAGAGATAACTATGAAGTGTACAGAAATATTAAAAGTACTCAGTAGAAGAGGTGAGATCAGACCCATAATACCTGGGCTTTGTGCCTAGAGCACCTTCACCTAGACCAAAGTGTACTTTGTGGGGGAAGGTGTTTACTTTGTGCATTTGACAGAGTGTGTTGTCAATTTCACCATGACCATCATGTAGTCAGTCAGTCTTTTCTCTGGATGAAAAGGCCTTTATTCATATACATACTTACACAAGGGAACAAAAAAACCTCTTAAATTAAAATACATAAGTAAATAAATAAATTGGAAGATGCTATTTCAAAGGAGCTCATATACTGGAATGTCTTTGAAATCAGTCAATTAAAAAATCAATTTGACAATGTTTAAGATTTTTAGATTTCTATACAAAAGGATGGGGCAGTGCACCCTAGGGTGACCAGACAGCAAATGTGAAAAATCGGGACAGGGGGTGGGGGGTAATAGGAGCCTATATAAGAAAAAGACCCAAAAATCAGGACTGTCCCTATAAAATCGGGACATCTGGTCACCCTAGTGCACCCCCAGCTTTTACTGATCCGAATGAGTTAAGGGTTGTAGCATATTGTTAGGTTGAGCCATGAATCTGCAATTTTGGCTACTTAAATTGGTGATTCTCTGCAGTAAACAAAAATTGTAGTCCAGGAGGACTTCAGCCTTTAGACTAGAGATTACGCTTACCTTACGTAAACTGCAGGGTGAAGGTACATAGGTCAAATGAATGCATTCTTATGAGTTTTACTGTGTAACAGGGCACTGGAGTATGCAGCGTATGTGTGTGTCCACTGCTCTTGTTAAGGCTTTTGGGTCCTTGAAGACTGAAGGCTGTAGTTGCAAGTCACATATTGGCTTCCTATCATTTATGCATGAAGTAGAAGATACCATATCACCGACCAACTCTTCTCCCGCCACTAACATGCCCATTGTGGTGCTCTGTTCCTCGGGGGAACACCCTACACCCCCATGTTCATCTTTATAGAATGACTGTGTGGTATCCAATGCAAAGTTTGTCATGTTGGGTGTCTTTGGAAGGCTCATGATGCTCTGAGCATGGTTGTTATAGTAATTGTTACAGTAATGTTATAGGTTATAATTTCATGTATATAGTTATGAGGCTGAAAATGTATCCTCATGGCTTAAAATAAGCCCAGGCAAAAACTCTTCAAGAGCAGAGAGGCAATTCATACCTCCTCAGGGCAGGTATGGGACAAACCTAGCCCAGCTTCACAGGAACAAAGGACGCTGGCCTAGGCGGCAACAAAAGAATCTGTTAGACTCTCGAGGGAGTCACCCCTCTTCCTTTGGTCAGTTTGGAACTGTGATGAGGTAATGCTCACCTGACTCTGAAGTGGTGGGGGCAAAGCCAAGAGGGAAGAAAGGACATGATAAAAGGGAGAGACGTTTGCCATACTCTCTCTCTCTTCCACCTACATCTACAGACATCACCACCAAGTGACTGAAGCGCTGATCAAAGGAGAGAGCCTTGCTGAAGAGCAACCAGCCAGCCTGTGGTGAGAAGCATCTAAGTTTGTAAGGGCATTGGAAGTGTTAAGATCAGCTTAAAATGCATTTTGCTTTTATTTCATTTGACCAAATCTGACTTTTTATGCTTTGACTTATAATCACTTAAAAATCTATCTTTATAGTTAATGTTTGTTTATTCTATCTGAAGCAGTGAGTTTGGTTTGAAGCATGACACAAACTCAACTTGGGATAACAAGCCTGGTGCATATCAATTTCTTTGTTAAATTGACGAACTCATATAAGCTTGCAGCATCCAGTGGACATAACTGGGCACTGCAAGACAGAGGTTCCTAGGGTTGTGTCTAGGCCCGGAGATATTGGCCAGTGGCATTCGATTGCACAATCCAAGGAGCATCTTACATGCCAGAGGCTGTGCGTGAACAGCCCAGGAGTTGGTGTTCTCACAGCAGAGCAGGGTAAGGCTGGCTCCCAGAGTCAAGGATTGGAGTGATCTAGCAGATCACCAGTAGAGATAACACCACTTTAGGAGCCATGGGGACTTTAATGGCAGAAAATTATGTATCTATAGACTTTAAGCACTTACGGGGTTATGCAGCAGCTGAGTGTGGTTTTTGTGAAGGTCATAGGTGCCTCAAGGTTGAGTTTTGTGGCTTAAGTCCCATTGTGAACTCTACTCCTACACTCTAGCACAATGCCAAAGTTTGTTTGTTGTAGCCACTATTCTTCCTGGACTTCTTGGGGTATGTCTATGCGGGGGGGGGGGGGGGGGGAAGGGGGGGGGAAAGGAGTAATAAACTATGAGGCATCAAGTCTCTACAGACTCGGCCTTGCGCTGTGGTGCTGAAAACAGCAGCATAGAGGTTCCCATTCGGGCTGGGGATTAGGCTCTGAAACCTGGCAAGAGGGCTGGGATTCAGAGCCCAGGCAGGATTATCTACACTGCTATTTTTAGTGCTGTAGTATGAGCCCCACAAGCCTAAGACTCTAGACCTGGGCTCTCAGACTTGCTGCCATGGGTTTTGTTTTGGGCAGTGATGTCCGTTGGCGTGCATGCGCTCTCTCCATATATTGCACCGGCTGTGAAGATAGCCGCCTCAGCAGACCTCAGTAGTTCTGCTCAGAAAGACCAGACTCAGTTTGATGGCGAAGGCACTCGGCCAGGCTTATTGCGAACGAAGCACAGTATCAGTGCCTAATAACCTCTACAGGTATACTAATGCATGTATGCCAATAACAATGGACTCAACTCAGTCAGCAGTGGGACTTTCTACTTCCCCCTAGGCTGGACCAAGGCACCCTTCCTATGATTTCTCTTTGATACATTGATACAAACAAGTTATGTATTACACTCCTGATGTGGTTAGTTACCAACCCTACACCTTGTACCTGCTGGTTCAAACAAAACATTTTCATCTAACATCCTGTCCTGTCCTCCAATCCTTGTTTTACACGGGGGTTGGTGTGTTCCTGAACTTTCTCCTATGTTTGTGTTTATGTGGGGGTGTACCTGTACTAACCTTCTCGAATGTATACATGAATACCCTATACCTAGTACTTCTTAGGAGTGCTTGTGTTTTTGCAATGCTCAGTGTTTTTGCCAAGTTCATGTACCAGACTGAACTTGTAAGCAAGCATTTGCTTTATGATTGGGCCTGACTTTTGCTGACTTTGGTTCAAGCCTCAGACCTTGCACAGGCTCCGTGCTCCAGTCAGTCAGTCAGTCAGTCAGTCCGTCCAGACATTGCCTTAGTTGTTCATTCTGGTCAAGATATGAGACAAGTGAATTGTCTAGATGCACCACGACTAGAAACTTTGATTTCCTGTGGAGATTTAATAGCAAGCTTTCCCTCCTATGCAACCAGAGTGCAACAGAATCCCTTCTACTATGCCCTTCCCAAGCCAGGGTCTCTATCCTTATCTATCTACTATTTACGCAGGTTGCTTTTCTGTGCACAAAAGGAGCATAGAGTTTTGTTTGTATAGGAAGCAGAAAATAATGACTGAGAGAGTAACTAACTACCAGATAAATAGAAAAACAAATTATAGGAAGAGTAAACAGGCAAAGAATGAAATGAGTAGTTGTGTAACTACAAAATAGCAATGGAAGAATAGTCAATGGAATAAACCTTTTGAGAGGTCACATGGTATCTGTAGGACACTGAATCCAGGTTTTTCTTAGAAAATGAGCTGCTATTGAAACAAAGGAGATTAAAAGTGAATCTTCCCTGAAATAAAATTGAAAAAAGTATGAGGAAAAACTGAGGGAATCTGGAAAACATGTCAAGAACAATAATTCTCATATTCCAGGCATTAGAAAGGTAGAAGGTAAAAATATTTCTTTTCTTCAGCAAGTGCTCCCACAGGCCACCTCATGTTAGAATCAAACCTTCCTCCATTTATTATGGAGATATTCACTGCACTATGCTAAAAATGGTAGGAAAATGCTAAAGCCAGGGCTATGATATTTAAACTACTAAAATTCAATAATAAACTCTTAATAATGGATTAAGTCTTTTCTTTTGATATATTATTGCAATATAAATGTTAAATAATATAACCTAGAACCGGAGACTCCACTTCTCCCTCATTCCCTTAAAAACAGATCGAGTATGAAATTATAAATTTAATCTCAAGAGCGAACTTGAACAAGTGGTTCCGGTGAAACTTTATTACATTATCCTTATCTTAATACTTTTGGAAAATCATCAATTTATGTAAAACAGTGAGCTGTATGAATTCAACCAGTGACAGTCAGAGAAAGGTGCAAGCAGAATACTGTGTCTATTAAAGAAAGATTGAGCATTTCTTCCAGCTCCTGTTTTCATCAATGGCAAAACTTCTATTGAGCTAAATAAGAGAAGGATTTCAACTACTGATAGCCTTAAAAAAAAGAAAGAAAGAAAGCCACATTTGATTAACTGCAAGCAATTTTATTGTAAAATCTAAACTGTAAATGATTAGAAACAAAAATTACTATTTTCCATCAATACCTCCCTTGCATAAAATATACCCAACCCGATATTTTTATAAGTAAGCAAAACCAACTTTAGCCTTCAGTTGTTATTCCACCTGGATATGAATTAACTACTTTCAGATAACTCTAGTTTCCTGCAGTAAAATGTAAGAAAGAAAGTTACTGTATGTATATGGGTTCCTTTACTTTTAAACTATAATGCTCACATTACACATACTGGGTAATTTATTTTTGACAACATCAAGTGAAGTTCTATCAACTTGAACACCCTATTAGTTCACCTATATTGATAATCACAGTATTTATACAAGTTGTTTTCAGTAGTTTAGCCAGAAGTTAGGGTCCTTACCTCAAAAACCAATTGAAATAATCTTTTCATTTAAATATTGAGTTTAATTTCCAAAACTAAACAAAAATAACTTTTAGCCTTAAAAAGAGATCTGCATAAAATCATTACCAGCCTAGAGCACTACTGTTAGAAAGTACTAAATTATTAGTCAATCACTTTCGATTGCAGAAATAGAAATAGACACTTTATTATTGCATCAAGCCTGAAAGGCATTTATAGCTTGTGCGGACATCTGCTACATTTGTTAATGTCTTTGACAGCTTATTCTCCAGTTAGGGGGATGTAAAATCCATGGACGGACCAACTGTATGTAGCATACAGTTTTACAGGTTAGATCGTTCCTTTGCAGACATGCGACGTGTAGATTGTGTATACGTTCTAATCACATCCTAAAAGCAACATGAAATTAATTAGGCTACGAAAAAAACATTTAGGGCAAATTCTATTAAAAGAAGTTTCTTAAATTTGAATGCAGTCAAATCAACATTTTAAAGAAATTAACCAGTGCACATTTAGTAAACAGCACAAGTGAAACATTTTGTTTCGTAATTACCATTTTATCCCTTTTCCTTTATGCAATTTTAGCAGGTAAGGTTATCATGTGCTAAGCTAACTAGAGTATCAAGTACATGCATGAACACCTTCTGAAACATAAAACCACTAAATTCAGTCCTTGTAATGCACCAACTAATTTGGACCAATTAGCATTGCAATTATCTCATTATAGGACTATCAAAACACTGAATTATCTCCAAGTTTAAAAAAGAAACCTCTATTATATTCCATCAAGGTAGAGATTTATGAAACAAGCTAAGGTATTCAGTCAATCAAAGCCTTGTTAACTAGAAAGAAACCATCCCTAACATACCTGTTTGCCAGCTTCAGCATTGTATTTGTCCAGCAGAGCTTGAATACGGGCACCATACTCAGGATGAACATCAGTGAAATTTTTCACCTGAAATAGTAAGGGAAGTCAGGGCATGGACAGACAATTTCATTTCTCAGTTTCACATTCATGCTTGGTTCTTGTCAATTCCTAAGCCTGCAATCAATATGCAATATCTAATAAGAATTATCAACAATTCCCCAAATCAAGCACCAGTTCATATCAATAGACCAGGTAGCAAGGAGTGAATCATAGGTATTAAGTCACCTAGGACAACATCCTGATTTGTTTAATTTGCAGTAAGCATTGCACAGGTGTTTTCCATTGGGGATGATGAAGCCATTCTTCTTCCTAGCACCATTAATGATATTCTCCTGGATATTTCAGCAAAGTTAAATTTTGGGGAACTTTTCATCCTCCAAATAAAACCTTTATGGCCTTGATCAAATGAGGGTGGTTGGTTTTTGTTTTGAGTAAGATATCCATATTTTAAACACCCAGTGCAAAGCACTTATGCAGTCCGTTAGCCCACCCCACAATACAAGAAGCACAAATCACTATACTTCCAGATTTGTGTGTTCAAAGTATCAGCTCATCATGCTGCCAGCTTTAGCATTCTCCTTGTTAATTATGTACAAAATTTGGTCATTCTTCGCATAAAATAAAGAACAGATCAACCTTATTCTCCAAAAATACAATTTCTGACCACCTCTTTTCATCTCCAAACTGTTATATTTGCAAAATTTGTTGATCAACTGCAATACTGTAACACACCAGCAGAAGCTAGACTTAAGCTAACACAGTAAGATGCTACAGTAAAAGTTGTATCATCTGGCACTTTACTAACCAGAAAGCTCTAAAACCAGCATTTCTGGTATCCATTAAAAGTCTGGTTGGCATGGGGCCAGCACGCTCCCTACCTGGCTCTGTGAAGCTCCCTCAAAGCGGCGACATGTCCCTGCTGCTCGTAGGCAGAGGAATAGCCACTGGGGCCCCGTGTGCTGCCCACGCCCTGAGCGCTGCCTCCACAGCTCCCATCAGCTGGGAACTGCGGACAATGGGAGCTGCGGGGGCAGCGCCTGCAGGCAGAGGCAGTGCGCACAGCCGCCTGGCCGCTCCTCTGCCTAGGAGCAGAAGGATATGTTGCAGTTGTGGGGAACTTCCCCAGGTGAGCGCCGCCCAGATCCAGCATGCCGAAACCCCTCCCATGTCCCTACCTCAAGTCCCCTCCCGCAACAAAACTCCCTCCCAGAGCCTGCACCCCGCACCTCTTCCCGTGCCCCAATCCTAAGCCCCCTCCGGCACCCAAACTCCCTCCCTCCATAGATAAGTATAACTCTTAGTTAACCGGAATTTTTGACGAATTGGCACCCATTATTCCCCCAACATGACAGATAAAGCTTTTACTATACTTACAGCTTTCTTCTGGATGAAATGTTGAGCGTCTTTAAGATGGCTAGCAATGTTCTCACACAGTCTTTGGCGTTCATCTTCTTTCAGCACTTTGGTATAGAACACTCTCACCTTAGGATCAAATTCTGTAGTTTAGTTTATTTAAGGCAAGGCCAGTTTTTAAATTGACTATCAAAAGCTATCATTAATAATAGTTAAACAGGTAAAGCTCTGGTCTTTAAACTATTACAAGAAAGCATGAAATACTGGTTGGTATTTTCCCAGCACATTCAAACTGCTTCCCGCCATGATGTACAACTCTTAAGTTTTTAGACGAGGGAAGGAATAAGAAAGAGGCAAAGAGAATGACATGCTGCTGATGAAAGTAGCACTTCCAAATCAACATTAGAGTAAAGATGCAGCCATTCTACTTCCTAGAACCATTAACACTCTTCTGCTGGACAGTTTAGCAAAATTAAATTTTGAAATTTTACATCTGCTTTACAAGACAAGTCAATATTTACAAATCAATTTTTAACTACTCTTCTAGTTTCTAAAATTAATATTGGACTATTTCAGGAAGTAACTGTTACAACTGTATCTTTCAATTACATATTTCTCCTTTATGACACTATCTGTAAAAAGAAAAAAAAAATATACGAATGAGACTTGCAAATGTACTGGCAACAGTGTTTCTAGTGGTATGTCACAAATTCTGTGTTCACTGCTGTTTGTCTAATTACTTTAATTATCTTATATAGCAATGTAATCCAGTTCTGCTGGAACTGATTAACACGATGTGATACAAATGTTATAGTTTAGATATCTGCAGCAACTAATTACATCAAGCTTGGAAAAAAATCAGGGCTAAATTTTGCATCTGGGTATTAGTGTTCAGGTTGGCCCCAAAAATTTACTATTTGCATTACGTAGTGTAAATAAACATTTTATAAAGATTCACTGAAATGACAGTATTCTAAGGAAAATGTGGTACTTAAGAGTTCGGGTGGTGTTACCAAGATACCTAGAGAAAAGTGATGAAATATGGAGAAATATGTTCCTGGTAAAATATTGGACTTCATATTCTCTTGGTATCACACTGCAATAAAACAGGTAATCTCACTTTTGCAGGTGCAATTTTGCATGCTTCAGTCTCAAAGGCATGTACATGAAAATTTGAACATGTCATGTCTGGTGAGTTGAATAAAGTGCTGTGGAAGAAGAATTTGAGAGAAACCACAGCCTGTTCACTGGGCAGTCAACCTCAAAGCAGTCCTTGAAATTAGGGCTGTCAAACTATCAAAAAATTAATCTCGATTAATTGCGAGATTTAAAAAATTTATCTCAATTAGTTGCAGTTTTAATTGCACTGTTAAACAATAATAGAATACCAATTGAAATTATAAATTTATAGAGGTTTCTATATTTTCAAATATACTGATTTCAATTACAAAGTGTACAATACTCACTTTATATTTTTTATTACAAGTATTTGTACTGTAAAAAAAAAGTATTTTTCAATTCACCTTATACAAGTACTGTAATGTGATCTCTTTATCGTGAAAGTACAACTTACAAATGTAGATTTTTTCTTTTGTTACACAACTGCACTCAAAAACAATGTAAAACTTTAGAGCCTACAAGTCCACTCAGTCCCACTTTTTATTCAGCCAATCGCTAAAACAAACAAGTTTGTTTACATATACGGAATTATAATGCTGCCCGCTTCTTATTTACAATGTCCCCTTTGTAGCTAGCATTGCAAGGTATTTACGTGCTAGATATGCTAAATATTCATGGTTCGGCCACCATTCCAGAGGACATGCTTCCATGCTGATGACACTCATTAAAAAAAGAATGCGTTAATTAAATTTGTGACTGAATTCCATAGGGGAGAACTGTATGTCTCCTGCTCTGTGTGTTACCCGCATTCTGACATATATTTGTAAGTTGCACTTTCACAATAGAGATCACACTATAGTACTTGTATGAGGTGAATTGAAAAATACAAATTAAAAAATAATAATATAAAGTGAGCACTGTACACTTCGTATTCTGTGTTGTAATTGAAATCCATATATTTGAAAATGTAGAAAAACATCCAAAAATATTTATAAATTTCAATTGGTATTCTATTATTAACAGTGTGATTAATCACAATTAATTTTTTTTTTGTAGTTAATGGCGTGAGTTAACTGCAATTAATTTGCAGCCCTACTTGAAATGAATTGGCAAAGATCTTTCAAGGCCTCCTCAGAACTGTACTTGTAAGTTTAGGCTAGATGCTTCAAGGGAAAACCCACATCCAGATGATACAATCAAGTTCCAGGACAGACAATATAATAAGTCCTTTTCACATAGTTTACCTGAGACACATTATCCTCATTTGCACTATTGAAGCGCTGCACATCACAACATGTGACAGACATGTGGCTCTCCTTCAAATTGGGCTGATCTTCAGGACCAGTAAAACTGTTTGGATAATAATTTGGGGCACCACCTTTAAAATCAAAATATCAGTCCTTTTAGTTTAGATTAGGAGTCAGTGAAATTATAAAGCACACTTGAAGGAATATATTTAAACTGATTTAGATAACCCTTTTACCCTGTTATCATGGCTATATTTCCTTCGCTTTCTTTGTAAAACAACTGCCAACACTTTGCCTCACACTCTTCAAAAGATATAGCTCAGCAGTTACAATATCCTGCAGCCTCAAACGCATATCTGATATAGCTGGTTGAAACTTGGAATTTTGAACATTTGTTTTTGTTCTAAATTGGAACAAAAGCAAAATTTCCTGTGAAATGGAAATTCTGAAAAAAATAAAATAGAGTATTTCAAATGTCAATCACATTAAGCACTATTGGTACAGGTGTCATGAAATAATGCACCTAAAAATATAAAAAAAGTTAGTTTTGAAACAATATTTCCATTTTTCTGAAGTGACTTTCGCAAACAAAAACGTTTCCAAATATTTTGGAAAATTTGTTTTTGTGGGAAATTTCTTAAAAAAAAAAAAAAAAAAAAAAACAACCCACAACCCCACAGTTTTATCCAAATGATGTTTTTTGAAAGGAAACTGTCAACAAAATTTTCCAACCACCTCCAATATCTGAATTTGAATCTACCTATTTCTCATTTCTTGAGTTTTCTTAAAAATTTCTGGCATTAAAAATTAAGGCAGGATCTAAACCCCACTCCCTGTGTGGAGGGAACCTGTTCTGTGCAAAAAGGAGGCTTGGTCACCTGCACATACAGTCTCCCATCCCATCTTTTTAATGGCTCAATTATGCAAGATGCTGAATGCTCTGACCACAGTCGCAAAACACTTGAACACATGCTTAGCTTTCAGCCTATGGAGTAGTCCCATTTACTTTATATACCACTGACTTCAATGGGACCACTCACATACCTAACAGTTAATCATGTGTTTGACTGCTTTGCTGGATCAGAGGCCAGAATGGTCAGCACCTTGTAGGATCAAGGCCTGTGGGAGATAAAAAGGGTATTTTAAATTGTTGAGCACCAACTAACTTTATCCCAAAAAATACTTAAATATCTTAAATTTACAGTCTAGCAAAACAAGAAATGGCAGGCCATATCTTAATTCTCTCTCAATGCCAATTCAGGGATGCTGCTCCCACAATTTTAGTCAAATGGGGTTCATCATTCGTAGGGAACACCACAATTAAAGAAACAAAAAATGATTAATAATGACTACCAACAAAAGCGCTGGTATGGACAGTGCAGTCGATGGGAGACGCTCTCCCACTGACATAGCTTCCATCGCTCACTGGGGGTCATTTAATTTATGCCAACGGGAGAGCTCTCTCCCGTTAGCATAGAGCGGCTACACAGGAGACCTTACAGCGGTGCAGCTGCAGTGGTACAGCTCTGCTGCAGTAAGGGCCGTAGTGCAGACATAGCCTTATTGTCTCATGGATAACCATGAGCAAAGGAATTTTGTTTAAGGGTTGATGAATCCTGTTTGGTTTATCACGGACAACCTAAATAGTTTATAAATGGGCAGAGTTAAGTAATCTTAACTAAGGTCCTATGAAATCCAAGTATTTGACTTGGTTAATTAAAAGAAGCCAGTCAAAGTAGAGTCTTCTTGCAGGAAAATGAATGAAAACTAAGAATCTTACATTCAAATTAAATCCCATTATTTCTTGCAGTTTACCAAGATTGGCTCATCTTTCCTTTCTAGCAATATATAGTCTAAATATTCTGGCATTTAACAGGAGAAGCTGTTAATACCTTAAGTTACAATACCATTTCACTATTCCATTAAAATTATTACAGGAAAATTTTAAAGCAAATCCTTTGGCACTGCTTTTGTTAACTCCATCTCACCAATGATGCTGAAGTCTAGGTGATATGTGGCAGAAGCAGTGCTGCATTGGGAGGCTGTTTCTCCTTGATGCTATGTTGTGGCTTCTTTGCCTTCTCAGCTATCTTGTTGCTGCTGCTGTTTGCTTGTAAAGTGGTGAACTGTGCTGAACTGAGTGCTGCTTTTACTCCCTCAGTTCAGAGAGGTTTATTTATACCTCTCTTCTCTTTCCATTATCTTTCTGTAGAGGGAAGAAACCGCTCTTTCAGGGGCTTGGTTGCTTCAGATATCAGTCTATCATAGTTCAGTGCCTTAACACCTTTGTCTGATCTTAGTGTATATCTTCAGCTTATGAATATGCCGTATGCTACTGAACATGCAGCAGGATTGTAATTCTTCAACTTTATGGTTATTTTGCATTCGTCTTCGTGGTGGTAAATTAGCAGAACATCTTTAAGGATAGAATTTTAACTTTTTATTCAGTACATTTTTTGAGACCAATCCTCTGAACTCCACTAGGGCTTACAAGAAATTGAAATTCCCTTTCAAATGAGTCCAAACACTATTTCCTCTGAGCTCTGAAAGTAATTTTTGTAAAATTAAATAGTTCTTAAGAGTAGGGATGTAAAATGTTAACAGTTAAGCATTAGTCTTACCGGTTAACCCGCCTTAACTGTTTACTCCCGCACCAGCCGGATCAGCCCCAGCCGCAAGCCAGCCAGCCCTTTAATCAGTTAGCAGTTTAAACTAAACAAAATATTTTTTTAATAAACGGTTAACTTTTGAAATGGTATTTACATCCCTACTTAAGAGTGTCTTTGAACTTAAATGGTCATCACAGATGGTATTGTCTTTTTTTCTTACCATTCTTGCAGAGAAGGTTCTTGTCTTTGAGTTTGGTAACTAGTTGCTTAAGCAATGCCAGATATTAATTGGAGAATTCGTTATCAATATTTTATATTAAAATGGCTTCTTAGTAACCAGTTATAGCATCAAATTATCTTGTTATATTTGTACATAAAATATCTCACTATTCACTCAACCATGAAATCAGGCAGTTGTTATATGATGGCTTGCATTTAGATGCAAAACTGCAAATATCTCAAAAACAATTTTATGCCATTTTAAGAATTTGAGAAGCAAAGGTTTTCTTTCACCTTAAACATGGAAAGGATGGAAGTACTGTATTTTCTGGCGTATAAGACTACTTTTTAACCCAGGAAAATCTTCTCAAAAGTCGGGGGTCGTCTTATACGCCGGGTGTCGTCTTATAGGGCGGGTGCTGAAACTTCCGAGCCGGACTGGAGAATCTGCGGTCGCCGCATATGGTGTGGGGAGCTCAAAAACGGCCGCGGCCGCATCCCTGCCCAATGACGAGGTGAGGGGGCGCCTCACCGGGAAGGTGTAAGTGAAGGGCGGAGCAAGCTGCAGGCGTCCGGGACGCCCGGGGTATGGAAAAAAGAGAGAGTGCGGCGCTGTGCCCAGAAAAACACGCCTCTTTCACCCGTCTGGCCCGCCCTTGTATCCTATTACCGTACCTCCTTCTCTGCCTCTCAGATCTCGCTCCTGAGGACTGCAGTGAAGCGGCGCAGTCACGCATGTGCGAGATCTGAGAGGCAGAGAAGGAGGTAATAGGATACAAGGGCGGGCCAGACGGGTGAAAGAGGCGTGTTTGCGCTATCGCTCTGATAGTCTTGGAGACAGGGAGGGCTGGGCAGGCAGGGAGAGCTGACCAATCCAAGCAGGCTTTGTATACAACAACCAGCCAATCGCCGGTAAGGTACATCGCTTGCCGTGATTGGCTGGTTGTTGTATACTGGGTACCACATACAGTACAGCACCAGTATCTGTACCTGTTCATACAGTATAGCACCAGTACATACAGTACAGTATACAAATGTCCAACAGTCAAAACCCCATCATGGCTCCACCAGCAAGAAGAAAGAAATATGAAGCCAGTTTTAAACTTAAAGTTGTAAACTTTGCCATGGAACATAATAACTGCGCTGCTGCAAGACAATATGGAGTAAAAGAAAAGATGGTTCGGGACTGGAAAGCAAATGAAAAAGCATTAAAGAGTATGCCAAGGGGTAAGTGTGCATTAAGAAGAGGCACTCCACATTGGCCAGAACTCGAAAAACATGTAGCAGACATGGTGAATGAGCATCGCCAAAATGGTTATGTAGTGACACGAAATAAAATACATTTGTTTGCACTTCAGTGGGCCAAATCTAACCCAGATCACAGCAACAGATTTAAGGCCACTGTATCCTGGTGTACTAGATTCATGGGAAGGCATAATATGGTACTGAGGCAAAAGATGAAAATTGCCCCAAAATTACCTGCAGATCTTGATAGCAAAGTAAATAGTTTCCATCGATACATAATACAACAGCACACTAAACATGGCTATGCGTTAAGTAGTATTGGAAATATGGATGAAACTCCAATGAATTTTGATATGGTTGGAAATAAAACTGTCCATCAAAAAGGTGAAAAAACAATTTTAATTAAAACAACAGGACATGAGAAGTCCAGTTTTACAGTGGTACTAGGATGCACAGCTGATGGCGCCAAACTGAGACCAATGATTATTTTTAAAAGAAAAACAATGCCGAAATTCAAGTTCCCTGTTGGTTGTTTTGTACATGTGAATGAAAAAGGCTGGATGGATGAAGAAGGGGTAAAGCTATGGCTTGATAATGTATGGAGCAGGCGACCAGGTGGACTTATTCAAAAATGTAGTCTACTGGTGTGGGATATGTTCAGGGCTCATTTAACTCCCAGCACCAAGCAAATGCTTGCAAGACTAAACACAGATGCGGCAGTTATTCCTGCAGGATTGACATCGTTGGTACAGCCACTGGATGTGTGCCTAAACAAGCCATTTAAAGATCGCATTCAAGAACAGTGGAATGAATGGATGGTTAGCGGCGAAAAGTCATTCACAAAAGGAGGAAACATGCGTGCTCCACAGTTGGATGTTTTGTGCAAGTTTGTCATAAAAGCCTGGAATGATATTGATGCAGAAACAGTAATCAAGTCTTTCAAGAAGTGTGGCATATCAAATTCATTAGATGGTATGGAGGACGACTACTTGTGGCAAGATGAAGAGGAAGCCGAAGCTGAGACCACACCATCTGATACGGAATTCGATCCATACGATGACTGCCTTACAAATGTATCACAAGATGTCATTGATGTACTTATGATATCAGATGACGAACAGGAGGATTTTGAAGGCTTTTAAAGGGAAACTGTCACGCCAACAAAACCTGTAAAAATACCGTAGCTTGCAGTTATGATGGGCGTTGCTAACTCGCCAGGGACTTGCCCGGCACTTGCTCTCTCTCTCTTGTTTGTTATCTTCCTCCTATCATCATCAGTTCCAGTTTGGTTGACAGCTTAGAAAACAAACAGCATGGCAGCTCCCATGGGTTTATTGTCTTATCCTTCCTTTCAGCTTTAGAGTGAATTAGGAAAAGTTTAATCCACTTGCATTGTTTTATGTTTACATGTTTGATGACAAACAGCCTTATGTTTATAAGTGACAGTTTTCCTGCTAAGTACCTGCATGTCATAAGCATTTGAATTAAAATTACCATATTGAAATCAAATCTGATGTTTTTTTAATTTTTTTTTGGTGTGCGTTGGAAGAGGGGTAGTCTTATACGGCGAGTATATCCCAAACTCTATATTTTAACTGGAAAAGTTGGGGGTCGTCTTATACGCCCAGTCGTCTTATACGCCGGAAAATACGGTAACTAATATCTTCTGTAAAATATTTCCCAATCATAAATATTCTCCTTCAAATTTAAAGCATGAAAACTTCAGTGTTTACATAGGAACTCAACTTCAAGAAGGATATTTCTAGAATTCTGTGTGTGGGTTTAAACTAAGGTTTTTCTTTGCAAAGAGGAGGAATAAGAGACCCACTTTTCCCCCTTGGTTTATAGTTCTGGTAACACATCCTAAGTATTACTACTTTTTGGAATTTTCTGAATTAGAACATCCTCACATTCTTTTACACAATTAGTACTCTTTTTCAAACAAACATCTTATAACAGCTGTTGTCTTGAGATAAAGATCATATCTATAACAAACTGGTATCTTATACATGAGCGATGTGTCCTACTCTTTGATAAGGCGTATTTGTTGGTTTGTTTGCCTTTTTGACCGCATGGTTCCTAGATTTACAGCCAGCCATTTGTAGTACATTTACAACTTCCTATCAAATATTCTTACAAGGCAAAAATCACTAACACTGATGTACATCTTTCAAAAAATAGAATATTAACGCAAAAAAAGGTATAAATTTGCATTCCAGCATCTGTGTAAACACAACTGGAAGTTTTAGGGATGTGTCCCTCTGACACACAGGGGCCTTTCACATTGATAGAAAAGAATTTTTTTAGCTTGAACATTTCATATACAGTAACTCCTCACTTAAAGTCGTCCCGGTTAATGTTGTTTTGTTGTTATGTTGCTGATCAATTAGGGAACATGCTCATTTAAAGTTGTGCAATGCTCCCTTCTAACGTTGTTTGGCAGCGGCCTGTTTTGTCTACTGCTTGCAGGAAGAGCAGCCTGTTGCAGCTAGCTGGTGGGGGCTTGGAACCAGGGTGGACTGGCAGTCCCCTCCCCCCCCCCATCAGCTCCCCACTCCCCTAAGTTCCCTGTGCAGCAGCTGCCTGCAGTTCAGCTGTCCCTCCCCCCACTGCCATGTGCTGCTCCTGCCCTCTGCCTTGGAGCTGCTCCCCAAGACTCCTGCTTGCTGTGCGGGGGGAAGGGGAGAAAGAGGGGGGCTAATGCCAGGGTGTCCCCCTTCCCCTTGCTCCTGCACTCTGCTTACCCCATCTTCCATAGAGCAGGGGGGGGACACCAGGGCTCAGGACGGAAGGAGTTTGCAGCAGCTGCAGTCTCAGCAAGCTGATCTAATTAATAAGGCAGTGTTCTTAAAGGGGAAATGTGCATCTCTCTCACACACGGTGGGTGTGTCTGTCTGCGATGTCTCCCCTCCCTCCATTCCTGCTGCCTTGTAGAGAGAGTTAACCCTTGAGGGCTCAGCCAATTGCTAATTCATCATTTAGCAGTAAGGGAAATATCCCACCCTCTGATTCCTCCACCTCAACCAAGCTTCACAATCATCATCATCACTGTGTACCAGTATTAAATTGTTTGTTTAAAACTTATAGAGTGTGTGTGTGTGTGTGTGTGAATATAGAGACTTGTCTGGTGAAAAAAATTTACCTGGAACCCCCTCATTTACATTAATTTTTATGAGGAAATTGGATTCACTTAACACCGTTTTGCTTAAAGTCACATTTTTCAGGAACATAACTACAACGTTAAGTGAGGAGTTATTGTAATTAAATAAGCAACTAAATATAAGCATGTAAGCTATTATATTCTCCAAGTATTATATGTACGAAAACAATTATAAGCATCTCTTTGGAATTCAATAAAGGTGCAAGTAACAAGAATAAATTATAACCATTTTTGTATCAATACTGAGGTCTCTATACCTACATCTCTGTGCATAAGTGATAAGAACTGATCAATGTCATGCACTTAAATATTATGGATCCATGACTCTGAAAATTTAGTAAAGTCCTTATTAAGGAGCAGCTTCTGCATACCTCTACCACACTTTAATTAGAAAAAAGGTAAAGCTCGTTATTTAGGAAACAGTCTAAATGGAGCAGAATATGGTCAGTCTGTTTACTGCTAGAAAGACACTGAAAAGAGTATTTTAGCATTTCACTGCTCAGAGCAGTTTGTTTTCAACCACTCCTGCTAAGTGATGGGCTGATTTTGTTCTGAAATTAACTATCTTCAAGATTAAACAAATCATTTTTAGTGCCTATATACATAATGCAAATATATTACATTCTAAAGTATTTTTCAGGATACCTTGGTTGTCAGACAAACACATAGGTCCATCTCTCTGATAGTTGGCCACACGAGTCCTGTAGGGACAATTCACAGGTATTTGTAGGTAGTTGGGTCCTAAACGGTGTCGGTGAGTATCGGGATATGAAAAAAGACGACCCTAAAATCACAATGACATATTGTATATTCAACTTTTTTTATTTTTAGTCAGAGTTTAAAGGCCAGAAGGGACCACTAGATGATCTAGTCTGAACTCCTGTATATCACAGGCCACCACGCAGCACCCTCATGCTAAACCCAACAACCTAAATTAGACCAAAGTATTACAGATCACAGGAGACTAGACTATTGTGTGTCACGGGCAGAGAATAGGAGGACTGAGGTGTACCAATGCCTGAAGTCCCCATAATGGCAGGAAAATTAAGTGACTAGCATCCCACCCCGCAGAAGATAATCAAAACCTCCCACTGTCACTGCCAACCTGACTTGGGGGAAAAAGATTCCTTCCCAGCCCCACATATGGCAATCAGTTTGACCCTGGGCATATTTTTCATGACTACCTTTTGAAACTAACCACTGAAATATGCAGTTGTATGATGAAATGCACATTTTGCAACATGGAAAATCATTTTATCTATATGAGGATTCAGGATTATGAAAAGTCAAAATGACAAGCTGTCCCGAACTTTCAAGGATTCTTTCTGAAATTCTGTTTCTGTGTCTCCTAACTCCCATCCCCCTTATTTTTCTTTCATATTTCCATGACAATATTGTAGTGACAGTATTTTTTAAAAGAGGCTTTGGAGTAGGTAATGTGGCATAAGCATAAGTGATGCCTTACGTAATACTAGAAACAAATTGTTTACTACTTTAGGGAAACACATTAAAATCCCCACTGTAAACCAAACCATGAAGGGGCTGACAGAAGGAGTGATCAAAAGAATGTCTAATCTGAAGATGAGAAGACTTGATATTAGCTCCACAACAATCATGTGCACTATTTACTATGGACTGCACCTAGCTCAAAAACTTACTAGTCAGTTAAAGCCTTTAATCTCTTATTGTTTAACTAATCACTTCAATTTTGTAAAAAGAACAGGAGTACTTGTGGCACCTTAGAGACTAATAAATTTATTTGAGCATAAGCTTTCGTGGGCTACAACCCATTTCATTGGATGCATAGAATGGAACATATAGTAAGGAGATACATATACACACATACAGAGAACATGAAAAGGTGGGAGTTGTCCTACCAACTCTAAGAGGCTAATTAATTAAGAGAAAAAACTTTTGTAGTGATAATCAAGATAGCCCATTACAGACAGTTTGACAAGAGGTGTGAGAATACTTAACGTGGGGAAATAGAGTCAATGTGTGTAATGGCTCAGTCATTCCCAGTCTCTATTCAAGCCTAACTTGATGGTGTCTAATTTGCATATTAATTCAATTTTAGCAGTTTCTCGTTGGAGTCTGTTTTTGAAGCTTTTCTGTTGCAAAATTGCCACCTTTAAGTCTGTTTAAGTCAATTTTGTAATTGATTAAACTAGTTTCCTTCCATTAAATCATGGAAACAGGTGAGTCTTAGAATCCCTGTAGTTCTAGGAGTAAGTGTGTCTATTGAATGAAGTATCTGCAGAAAGTAGAAGCCTCCTAGAATTATGGTTTGGGAGAAAAAAGTTGACTTGCAAACCAGGTGAGAGAAGTGTACAAAAAACCTGTGCTCAGAAATCAGAGACCTTTTAAATTATTCATAAATTAATTATAAATATTTATAAGTGAAAAAAGCATAAAAAGCATAAATATATGCACACACACATTAACAGAAGTACTATCAGCAGTTACTTAAAATGGACTTCCATTAATTCTAAAAATTTGGGGGCTTGTTTTTGAGAAATGGCCTCTGATTTTGTGACTGGTAATAAATGCAGGTGTATTTTACACCACTTGAAATGCAGTTGTACACCACTGATATCAATGTAAGTGGCTGCAGACTGTAGCCATTCTAAGCTACACACTAATACAGTAATTAAATTATTTATTTCCAAATGCTTGAGACATATTGACTTGGTTGTTCAACATTTAATTATAAAGCCTGACTAAAGAGAGAGAAGAAGGAGTTAAGAAGTGAATAAGACGATTAAAGGAAAACGAAAAGCTCAGCATGACTGTGTAGAAATTAGGTTATCAAAGCTGATATGGAATTCACCAGTCCAAATGAAGAGCTCAGTACAGGGTAAAATCATAAACATGGGATAATCAAAAGATGCTATATCGCCTATCAAGATGTTTTATTACAGTATCACCCTCACTAATATGTAAGCTTTAGGCATAAACACTAAAAAGTTAGGCTGACCCAACTACATTGCTCAGGGGTGTGAAAAATCCACATCTCTAAGTGATGTTGTTAAACCAACCTAATCCCTGGTTTAGACAGCACTAGGTCAATGGAAGAATTTTCCCTGGACCTAGCTACCACCTCTCGCGGGGGTGGGTTAAATACAGTGACAGAAGAACCCCTTTGGTCGCTGTAATGAATATCTACACTGAAGTGCTGCAGCTGTGCCACTGCAGTGGTTTAAAGCGTAGACATAGCCTTACAAAGAGGAAATGCCATGTAGGATATTTACTCTGTGTCAGAGTAATATACCGAGCTGCTCTGTTTACCTGTAACATTTTATCAGGGCTAGGTTCAATGCCTGGTGGCATGTTGCTTGGATCAAAGGCTATTTGTTCTACCTCTGCAAAATAATTGACAGGGTTCCTGTTCAAGACAAGTTTTCCCACAGGAATTAGAGGATAGCATTTGTGAGGCCAAACCTAGAAAACATAATACATACACTGATTACTACATGTTATAAAACACAGCAAGAAAACAGATTCAACTACCTAATGCAGTCATTGTGGCTAGGATTTAATCTTGGTAATGAATGATACTTTGCCCGGGGGAGGGGACTGGGGGGGAAGGGTGTATACACTTTAAGAAATAGTAGTACTTTCCAATATAAGCTTTTGCTTTCAGCAGCTTATAAATTTGCCAAATAGTAACAATTCAGGTGGAAATTTTCCATGCTGTTCCAGGCTGATTTATTAAAAACAAACTATTTTTGCTCAAATTCGATAGATAGATATAATTAAACAACTTTCAAGAGGAACGTTAGATAAAAGCATGCAGGGCTTGCCAGTGTTAACATTTTCCCCTACAGTTCTTTTTTAAGCACTCTAGCATTGCCATGCTTTGAAGCAAGAACTTGATGATTCGGAGAGGATTAGACCTGATATCAGAGAGGTACATTTTACTGTTCCCCAGGAAAATCCACCCAAATTTAGCTAAGTTATGAGGCTCTGAAAAAAACCCTGCCATCTGAACATGCTCAGAAGAGTTTGTCAGAAGCTTGCTGATACAATCATAGAGCATGGTCCATCTATAAGAAGCATGCTCCCAGACCCCTACACAGCTTCCTATGTGGTAGGTACAGAGCTTATGCTTGAGTTGGGCCCCAGAAACAGCAGTCATCCCATCCTTTTGTCCTCAGGGAAGTTGTGCTGAGCAAGGAAGAGACCATAAGTTCCAGTCTCAACTCCTCTTCCACTGACTGGTGTTAATGCTTCATTCTGCAAAGTCATCATTATTGATGAAGGCTTCCTGCCACTATTTTACATGATAGGGTAACTGAGAGGCTGTTCAAGGTAGTTTCTATCAGAGCTGGGGAAAGAACTCAGGTTTCTAACATTGCATAGCCAAGCCTGATCCAAACAGCAATACAGCCTTTCAAAAAGAACCTTCCCAATCTATCTACTAGATCACAGCCCTCCAGAGCCCAAGATCAGAAACCAAGATTCCGAACTCCAAATATCTATTACCTACCTAGTTGCATAATCCACTGGCAAACTGTGTCATATCACCCTATGCTGTTTAATAGTCTTTTCCTGCTACCAGTTACTCCTTCATCTCCAATGGTAATAGAGGTCTCTGGTATGGATCTAGAAATCCTGGGCTCAAATCCTGCTCATTATCCCCCCTCCCCCCGCTTTTTTTTTTTTTTTCCTTGGAGTGGGGGTGGAAGAAGGGACAGGAATAGTTCCACAGGATGGAATTTTTCTCTTTATGAAAAAAAACTGGAAACAAACACCTAGGAAATTACATGTTAAGGTTGCAAAGTCAAGCACTCAAATGTTAGACAATTCCAGAATTAAGGTTGCCATGCGGCCCTGTTTTGGCCCCATCGTGTGTATGCATTATGATATGCTCTTTATTCACATCATCACATTATTTGACTTTAAGATTCCATCCTCATTCACAGCACATAATGAATAGTGAATGAAGAGGGAGGTAGTTTAAAAAAAAAAAAAAAAAAAAAAAGGATTTTTTTGTGTGTTTAATGCATTAGACTGGGACCCAGGAGAGGAAGGTCTATTGTTGGCTCTGCCACGCACTTATGATGTGATGTTAGGACATAATGCATATGTGAAAAGGGAGAATTAAGTTTGCACAAACAACTTAATACTGGCATTTCCTATCTGACTGCTTGACTTTGTAACTTTAATATTATTTTTTGTATACACGCGCATACACACACACACACACACACACCATAGTTAGTTACCTTAGTTAGATCAAAAGGATTAAATGGGAACTTCTCTGCTTCTTCAAATGTCATAACCTGAATGTAGAAAGCCCAGGATGGGCAGTTTCCATTGGCAATTGCATTGTAAAGGTCACGCAATCCATAGTCAGGATCAGTGGAAGCCAATTTTCCTGCTTCTTCGACAGAAAGGTTTTTGATGCCCTGATCAGTCTAACAGTAATTAAATGAAGAAGTGACACATTACCATTTGTAATTAAACAAAACTGGCTATGAAATACCACAGGAATAAAAAGAGCAAACTGAAGAACTATTAGACTGTTTGCATATTCCACTTTACATCTGAATTTCAGCAGGTAAATTAAATGCCACTCCACAGTACAATCTGAACATTGTCCTCTTTATTAATTTGAGCCCAGCAAGATAACAGAATATTTTTAAAATAATAAAATTAGGTAACTGCTTAATGTACTCTTTGTTTGGTACTAGAGGTCAGATTCTGAATTCCCCTTTATGTCACTCAAGAGGCACAGAAGAGGCATGAATGGAACAAAAACATCCCCTAGGGTATATCCTCTGAAAAAGAGGGCTTCCTACCCAGCTAGAGCTGTTCTACACAAATCCACCCTCCCCTGTAAAGGGTGTTTTGGGGGTGAACAGAGGGCAAGAGGGAAGCAGTCTCTGGTGTTGAAAGACTGATTCAAAGTATGTTGTTGAGAATGGTGCTTTTTATTTCTGGAATATTTTTCAGTGCTTAGAAACTGCATTCTCATTTCGTTGCATTTTGGAGTGAAGAATAAAGGCTCAGAGTTGCCTCAACAAAGCTAGGAAGGGCTCAAGGATTCAAAGGCCTACACTAGCAGTAGAAAAAGCAAGTTCTCAGGGAACCTCTTCTGGTTTTATACTAGGAATCAATGCATCAGCAATAGTTTCTGGAGCCTTAATTAGCGTAAGATCCTAAGGACATTTCAGCACCATCTTGGACGGGCTAGGCCCTAAAGCTCCCTTCTAGCCTGGGGACAGGGATCTGAGGGCTTTGGTTCCAAAGAGCTACCAAAACCAGAGCCCTTGAACTTGAGGTCTTCAGCTTGACTCCAACTGGAGCTACAACTACATTAGACTTAGTCTTATCTTTGGCAAGTGATGGTAAGAATTCAGATTGGTTCAGGGGAATCCTGAGGTGGAAACTTTAGGTGCTAACAACAGCCAGTCCAGACCTTGCATGTAACCCAGACCATGGATCTCAGACGGTTCTGTAGATTTTGCCTGCTGAAATGTCAGCATTAGGAAGACCTGGAGCCTTGCTTGACTGTTTTCAGGGACTTCAGATGTGAAAGCCCAACACGCTTAACACCCATAAGGAGATGTGATTCCCCTAAGCAAAAAGGGAACTAGAAGTAAGCACTGGACTCCAGAAAAATCCTGAATAAGGAGTGCATCTACTGAATCCCTCTCTGGACTATACCCTAGGCTGTAGAAACCAAGGAACCAAGTGCATCACATGCACAAAATAGACTAAGATGCCATAAAAGTTTCTGAAATACACACAACCTCCCCCCCCCCCAAATCCTTACTGTACTAAAAATTATTCTTAGTACTTAAATAAATGTATACAAAGAACTTTAAGGAAAATAAAGTGTGATAGGGTTGGGCAGGGGCATAGGTAGGATTCCTACATCTGCACTGAATGGCAGCAAGAAAGATGTTCAGGATTGTTCCTCCCTTATAAAACCTCAGACCCAAAACCTACGGTGTCACGAGAGAGCTGCAGCAGACACAACCAGCATGGTTTTCCAGAAGGTTCTGGAAGCTCACTGTGTAAACACCCTGAATACCGTAACTGGTAACATTCCAAGGCCTTTGAAGAAGAATCTCTGCTAATCACATATGGAAAGCAGAGACAACCTGGCCCTTTATATATGTTTAATGATGGATTGAAAAAGATTCTTGTAATAACAGCCAGTAAAGCATATGGAAAAACCTTTTATAGAGCTCTTAAATTCGACATTACTCTAATGGCTGTAAAGAGCTTTCCTGAATGAGACCTGCAAGATTATATAATATTGCCAGGACTTGCATAAACATTTGCAGAACCAACTATTGCAAAACATTTTGCCCTATCATACTTCCAATTTATAATGGTGGATTAGTATTTAGCACAAAGTATTTCCAAGTAGGTAAACTTAAAACCAATACCTTAGCATGAAACTTGCAGTAAACAGCTTTGCCATGAGCATTAATCAGTTTAAAGGTATGGGATCCATATCCATTCATATGACGGTGTCCATCTGGAATACCACGATCACTGAACAAGAAAGATACCTGAATAAAAGGCATAGTCAATTCTAATAATTAGTAAACTGATCCAATATAAAGTCATTAATCCATAAACAGCACACAGGCTCCTCTAATCAAAGGTATAAATGGAAATGGTCTTATACTGCAGACTATAATGACTGTTCATGTGCCAAGACCTGTTTAACTAATTTCTTGTTTGAAAACTTCTGAAACATAATCACAACAGCTCTAATAACTGGATCACTGAAGATGCTGAACATGCAATAAAGTTAACTCTATATGAAATATTTAACAAGGAAGTGAAAGATGGGCACCAACCTAATGTATGATTACAATGATTTTTTTCAAGAGGAATAAGTTAGCTACTGTAGTTTTAGAGCTAACTGTGTCAACTTTTCCAGCAAGCACCATATTTTGAACTTAAAAAAATAAAAATAAAAAAAAAGTTAAAATCCTGAACAAACCAGTTTTAGCAAAACCCTTCAAGGCAGAGTAAATTCCATGCATAGCATTCAATAGCCACAGAAAATGCTGTTTGTTCTTGAATTTGGGATTGCACAAAACCCTTTAATATCAAGCACTTTTTCAAAATGACTGAGCTTTTCAAACTTTTAGAAATGTTTACTTTTACACTAACATTCCAAATGTATACCACACTCTTTATATACTGTTTTCTGACCATCACTGTTTCAGAAGAATTAAAGTTTATGATGTGTGCTGGTATCAACCCCTAAACATTTAGGTAGAGGAAAAAATTACAGCTTTATACAGATTTAAAAGTATATCAGCATTATCTTCTCAGAAATATTTTTAATTTTTTAATGTTAATTTTCTTATACTTGGTTGACTAAATAGCAAGTTTCAGAATGGTTCAGCTGCTTTAATTCAATATTAACATACTGATGGTCTTAAATTCTTTACTTGTGTTGGTCCGAGTAAAATACAGCCAAGAAAAACAGGGACACTAGATAATAATTTTCATCGTTAGCTAACTTTACAGAAAACTTTAAAAAGACCCAAAACCTAGTAGTTACAGTTTAACAGGTGGCTAAAAGTATATAATTTGAGTTTCACTGTATTTCAGTTAACTGTTAATAATTTAAGATTATTATATAGCCTTATTGGTCCAAAATGATATTACAAATTTCCAGACCGTCCAAGAAACTGAAATGTTAAAAAAAACAGAACAAAACATGACTTAATATACGAGTTCCCTGTTCATGGAAGAATAAGTTGAGTTCAAAACACAATAAGCTCCCACCTGGTGCAGAGATTCAGGGCGAAGGCTCCAGAAGTCCCATACCATATCTGGATCCTTCAGATGAGTCTGAGGGTTCCTCTTTTGGCTATGTATAAAGGATGGAAACTAATTTCAAACAAAAACAAAATTGAGATGAATTTACTGGAATTAAAAGTTTGAAGATATTGCAAGAACTGACAAAGTTCTCTACTATTATGCTCAGGGTCCCTTTACATACAACTAGCATTTCAGGAAAACAGATCACATAGTATCTTGATATATAGAACTGATTTCAGCCACAATAAATGGTACATGGCTCTTGACTTAAAGTACATTTTAAGCTACTGTGGGGCAAGTATGAAATCATCAGCATTTCAAGATGGTGTTAGGAGTGACAGGTCAGAGTTAGAGGTGGGAGAAGCTGTAACAAAAGGAAAACAGAGCATTGAGGAGTTTTCAGCTTTGTCCAGATACTACCAACAAAACGATTATGTTAATTTCACCCTCAAGCCTGAACTGGTGAAATATTTATATAAACAAGAATCAGCAGCATAATGAGCCAGCTGGTCAAGGAGTCTGGAAGTTCTAGGGTCCTTAGCCTGGAAAACTCTGTACTGTGGGGCTGCCCTAGAGCTGCAATCCCTGGGAGCCGATCCCAGGACTACCTGGCTCTCAGCTCTGCAGCAGGGAACCTGGAAGCCCTGACAGCCCCAGTTCAAGTTCCAGGTGCCCTCCTGAGGAAACCCCAGCTAGAGCTAGGGCTTCCAGGGTTTTCATCATCACAGCTCCATGGCAGGGAGCCTGGAAACCCTGGGGCAGTCCAGAGGGTTGAACTGCTCTGGAGCCATGGACCTTGGAAGCTCAGTTTCTCAAGCAGCTTGGCAGGAAAGCTGGCAGGGAACCAGGCAGGTTTCCAACAGACATTTAGAGTTTGATTGCAGGCTAAAACAGATGCCAGTTAAAGCCATCATTTTACTGTGCCTTTGAGTTCATCTGTGTTGTCACGAGGGAGCTTGGCAAGGAAGCATGTCACCCTGCCTGTCCCATGTCAGAAAGTCATACTTAGCCAGCAGGGCCGGACATAAGCCACTCGCAGCTATAGCAATGCTGATGAGTAGGATTTCCACCCAGACAGGTTTAAGCATTTGAAGTCTTTGTTCTTCAGCATACTCTTGTTTGACTTTGACTTTTCAATTATAGTTGAAATAACTAAAGGAGCCTGTGTTCTGGTGTAGAAGTACTCACACCCCACAGAGGGTACCTGGTACCTCTTCTCAACACGTTTTGCTGGTGGTGCTATAACGGCCGGCATCTGCCACAGAGATTTCACTAGGTCTAGTAATCTCTCATTAATGGGGAGAATGATTCTGCAAGGACCAGAAGCTGACAGGATGTTGAATAGCTTGTGGGGCTTTTCTGAGATGACTGAAGTCTCGCTCTCTAGAGTCTCAGCAATCCACATAAGAAGCTTTTGGACAACTGTGAAGTCTTCCAGTACCAGTGCCAAGCATATCACTTCATCTGGCAATGATGTGGAAATATCCCTAGGAGGCAAGACAGGGTGTTGATTTTGTGCCCCTGGATGCCATTCTTCTTGATATTTCAATGTTGGCAATCCAACCACGGAAGCTGCTGGAGCAAATTTCTCAGTGCCTGTGAAGGTAGACCCAGGACCCAAATAGGCCCATGGTGGCATCCCATATGGGTACAGGTGACTGGACCAATTCCAATCTTGGGTGCTGCTGGTGGTTGGAGTCTGTAGAAGTCCATAGATCTCTTGGTGATGACACGCCTGCAGACTTCAAAAGAGATGGTTCCCTGTATGATGACCGGGAAAAGTATGCCCCAGAGATGGTAAGGAGTAAGTAGACCTCGGGGAGTGGCACTAATGAATAAGGTGCTTTTGGTACCTGTGGCAGTGGATATCTTGGCACCGGCATGGACCTGGTTCAACCCAAGCCTCCTCCCCCAAGGCTGGGGTCAATGCCACTGGGAGCACCTTTGTCACGGAGGTCAATGCTGGTAATCTGCTGCTGTCAAGGCTGTATCCCCAACTTTGAACTTTAGGGTACAAACGTAGGAGCCTGCATGAAAACTTCTAAGCTTAACTACCAGCTTAGCCCTGGTCCGCTGCCACCATTTCCAATGGATTCCCCCCCTGGGAAGCCTTGAAAAACCTTCACCAATTCCCTGGTGAATACAGATCCAACCCCCTTGGATCTTAAACAAGGAAAAATCAATCAGGTTCTTAAAAAGAAGGCTTTTAATTAAAGAAAAAGGTAAAAATCATCTCTGTAAATCAGTATGGAAATTAACCTTACAGGGTAATCAAACTTAAAGAGCTCAGAGGACTCCCCTCTAGTCTTAGGTTCAAAGTACAGCAAACAAAGATAAACACTCTAGTAAAAGGTACATTTACAAGTTGAGAAAACAAAGGAAAACTAACACGCCTTGCCTGGCTATTTATTTACAAGTTTGAAATAGGAGATACTTGTTTAGAAAGATGTGGAGAACCTGGATTGATGTCTGGTCCCTCTCAGTCCCGAGAACGAACACCCACACAAACAAAGAACACAAACAAAAGCCTTCCCCCCCCCCCCCCAAGATTTGAAAGTATCTTGTCCCCATATTGGTCCTTTAGGTCAGATGCCAGCCAGGTTACCTGAGCTTCTTAACCCTTTACAGGGAAAAGGATTTTGGAGTCTCTGACCAGGAGGGATTTTATAGTACTGTACACAGGAGAGCTGTTACCCTTCCCTTTATAGTTATGACAGCTGCATTGCAGTCTTCTCCCAAGCCCTGGATGCTGTGGGTTTCGAGAACTTATCAAGAAATATTTTGCTTTACCAGTCCTTGCTGGAGGACACTGACTTTCTTCAGTTGCTCCAACCACCAAGGCAGGGGACACCTTTCAGTGCACAACTTCTATGCCTGACGTGTAGGTGTTTGCTTTGGTCCTGGTGCCAATGATGTCAACCAGGTCTCTCTTCGGTGCTGATTTCTCCATAGTATTCTTAAGAGTCACTTGTCTGTTCAATGGGATGCTAGATGATGCAGGATTGTCTTTTAAGGAGGATTTTGGAGCTCCTTTCCTCTGGATCTGATGAGACCTTCATGGACTGCTCTAGAAGGTGGTGATACAGCTTCACAACTTAAAAGTCCTTGAGGAGCAGGATAAGTATACCAAGCATCTTCTCAGAATGAGATTTTCCTAGATGGAAGAGGCACCTATTGTGCCTGTCCTTAAAGATAATTATCCCATCGCAGTATAGACAGGACTTGAAGCCTGCAGGTTTTCGGGTCTGCCATTACAGAAATACTGTATAGGGTGGGAGCACAGAGAGGGGTGTCTGACCAAACAAGTCAAAACAGAAGATCATCCATAATTACGAAGATTTTTCAAAATATTAAGGAGTTTAGCCTGAGCAAAGAATGAGGGTCATCAGGTCTTTTTATGCCTTTATATGGGCACATACATGTCCCCTAGTCTCACATGCATGAGGTGCATGCAACCCTATATTGGGATGCACACTGGCACATACAAAAAAGCACTTAAGACAGAAAGGGACAAAACTTAATTTAGAACCATAGAATTTGGTCTAGTATAAGCAAGACTTCCGTTGAACTCAATGGGAGTTTTGCACAATTAAAGACTGCCAAATTTGGCCCTGATCGAGTGAACTATAGTGATATATTAGGCAACTATTTCCAAATCTTAACTGAATTTGAAAGAGCTAATCCTGTCCTCTCATTCAAAATAGGCCTGCATTTTATGATACTCCAATTTTAATGTCAATGTAACTATTTTACATATTTAAAAGACTATCCCCTTACCAAATAACATAAAAATGGATAATGAGTAATGAGCAAGATCTAAATTTCTGTTTCAGCATTTAAACAGGTTACAGGAACTTTTTAAAAGTGAAAACATTTTAAAATGATTCAAATTCAAATGACAGCTGGAAAATATCTTAGCCATTTTGACTCATATACTAGTGATATTGATCACACAAAAGGTAAAAATACAAACGTATTAAATACTAAACCTATTTACTAGCCATACTGAAGTTATACAGATTGTTTCTTTAAATGCGAATAAGCATAATTATTTCTCAAAGTAGCATCATTTTCAGTCAAAAAATTTCAAATCTATACTGAACAATCAGGGTAAAATAAGTTTTCAGTGCCAATCTGTATTTTATGCTTCTCTGTACACTTTCTTCACTACTTGTACAAATCCTTGGACTTCTTTATCTCACCTGCTGAAACCACCTACACACATGGTCTCACTCACCAGCATGGCATCACGGATAAAGAAGATGGGAGTGTTGTTGCCTACAAGATCCCAGATACCCTCTTCTGTGTAGAATTTCATTGCAAAGCCTCGAGGGTCGCGAACTGTGTCAGCTGAACCAGACTCTCCAGCTAGAAGAAACACATATATGTAAAAGTGTCAAGATGGGGGGGAGGGGGCGGGAAGGGACAGCGTTCTTTTTAAACCTTATCCACACTGGAGAATTTTAGTATATTTGCCTCACTATTTCAGGCACCTGAATGCTTGTAACACATTTGGACCTAAATTGTAGACATAAAGTGAGCAATGCATCTGCATATCCATGAACAACTCTTGTGCAACTAAGTTATACCAACCTGACCTATTAGAAGTTTTTACACCTGAATTCCTTACATGTAGACAGGAATTCCTATTTAACCCACTTTACTTCTGAAAAAGTATGTCTACACAGCAATTTAATACGCTTTAACTAATACGCTTTACCTTCACACCACTAGTTAAATTGTCAAATATCCTGAGTGTCCATGGATAGACAAGCCCTATGATTGCTATACAGACATGAGAAAACCTACGTAAGCAGTGCTGAAAAAGCTCAGCAGCCTACTTTAGTACATGCTCTGTTCTGTCAGTAACTCCAATTGCCTCTCCAGATCCTAAGCACAAATAAGTGTTGCTCGGCTGCCAGAGTTTTGAACCACACAAGGAAATCCCCAGGGTTACTAAAATCTATAGACTCTTTACATGGTTACAGAAGACTCAAGAATCATCATGATTTCACCATCTTCAAGATTTTAGAACTATCACAAAAGATCCAAAAAGTTGTAAGTAACTATAAAAGTATTGCAAAATATGAACAGCTATGATAATTTTAGAACCTCCCACTTTCTAATGACAAAAAAAAAAAGATCAAATTTTCACATATAATGTGCAAGACATTGGCCTTTGAAGTCGTTTGTAAAAAGCTGTAACTTAACCCTCTTAGGATTTGGGAAAGGATAATTTTATTTTATTTTACAGGAAGCTTTTTTTTTTTTTATGGTCCTCATTCCAATAATATTTACGTTAATGAATTTATCCTCAACACTGCTGCCAGGTAAGAATGAAAAATAGCGATAATTATTCTAATGGAGGACCAAGGCAGAAAGGCGTTAATCATGGCCTGCCCACATTCATAAAGAAAGCCTATGGCAGAGCAAGGAATAGAACCAAAGCCTCCTGAAAATATCATACTTCCTCTTACACTTGGGAGGAAAAACGTCTACGGTAGCCTGATGTTACACGAAATGGCAGCTGCTTAACACTACTCAAGATTTTAGAATAAATCTAAGGGAGAGGAGTAAGTTGGCAGAGGGCAGGTGAAGTGGTCAAAAGTACATGAAATTATAGACAGTTCCACAATGTATTACACTAGCAATTCTATACATGTGTTATATAAGAGGCCACACATACTAATTACACCACCTTACCGACAGTGGAGAATCGAATGGCTATTGGTGTTCTTTTTCCAATGTGCTCAAATACCTTCGCCTTACAATATTTGGTGATATCATGAGTCACTTCAAAATAGCCAAAGGCTCCTGAAAAAAAAAAATCAAAACAAAATTACTTTTATACATGATTGGATGAACAACTGAACAACAAAGAGGCCAGATGACTTCGGCTAATATCAGGGGGCACAACCAAAGTACTAGATGTTGGAGAAGGGCAACTGTGGAGAAATAATTATGGTAGTTGGAGAAAACTCGTAACAACATTCTCTTTCACCTCAAGCCACCACTCTGAAGACTTCTTTACTTTACCCCTCTCTGCCTCTAGATACTCTATCTTTGTAGCTTTCCCTCTTTCAATATTATGAAATGAACTTGTTGCTCACTGTAGCTGTGTTTCCTGGGCTCTGACACTACACCTTCCAATTAGATTGCTCAACATTCTCTTATGCAGGAAACTGAGGTTCCTGATCCTAGGATGCAACAGAGATATGGAGCATGTCAAACTTCACAAATCTTAATATACAGCATTTCAGTAGAGAACATCAGTGCCCAGTACAAATACACCTAGGCTGGCATGCTGCTGTGAACAACAGAGGTTTCTGTGGGCCATCCATCCCAGAACCACAAGAGAGCATCACATGGCTATCAAGACTTCCTTAGCATAAAATAAATCATAGCCTAGAAGGCTAAGTTTGACTTAGTATTCAATGTGAGTGGTATTTTAAAGGTATTTCCCCATTTATGTATATACAGGACACTGGATATGTTTTTATAGTTGCAGGTTGTACATGATCTCAGATAATAAAGACAGGTAACTAAGATATTTGTTTAGTGTTTCACAGCCTTGATAACTTGAGACACCTCAGAAGAGTCTGATAGGAAATGGAGGAGAAAAAGCTGATGGAAGTTGTTGCTAAGTTATCAGCAGATGAGTAAGAGTACCTACCTATGAGGACATCCATTCCACCAAAGACCTCATGTAAAGGCAAAAAGATGTAATCATCTCATTTAGGAAGTGGGAGATCCCACAGAGTAAGTTTTATTTTCCCCTCTCTAAAATTCTTAACTGTAATTTGACTGGTAAAATCCTCTACTCAAGAGCAAAATTCCTGACATGGGAAAGGCAAAGTCTCATTTTATGAAGAAGCACTGCCTGTAGCTTTCTACGGTTTCTGTAATACCACTTAACTAAACAAATGTGGAAACTTCATATTACCTATGAAGCAATGATAAAGGGTAACTAACAGTTAGCATGAAGGGAAAAAAATCTGCAGAGGGAATTTTCTGTCAAACTTTTAATTATACACTCATAATTGACCTGGCTTCGTGGGAATTTGGGTCTATGTAAGTCTTTTTCTTTGGGGTTGATGACTTTTCTCCTCCTCTTCTGTTGCTGTATAATTTCTCTCATATTCTAATAGTGCCAATACTGTGGCTTTTACCACAAAATTACACAAAATCAGGGATTATAAATTAGAGGGGGCTAATTTCTAATGCCCACCAGCTAATAATTTGCAGTTGTAGGTGGTATAGCATAGCTAGCAGCTATGATCCTAAGGATTCAGACAGCCATGTGAGTAAAGTGTATAAATACTTATGACTATATTTGTGCTGAATGAACAGATAACCACAGTGAACCAGAACCTCAAAAGGTATTGAAATAAATGGAAGTTCGGAGCCTAAATACCTATGAAGATCTAGGTCAATATACTTATTGTCATTAACATACAGAGTGTTGCCAGTGTTGTTAACAAACTCTTACCTATTGATTTGAGGGAGGCACTTGTAGTTGATGGGGAAGGGATGTGGGAAAGAGGGGCATCATTTCTGATCTCCAATTAGCAAAACAAGTTAACAAGAGTTAATTTTATGAGCGTTAACTTGGGGGTGAATAAAAACCTCAGCTTGAGACACAAGCATCACTCCTGGACAGGGGGGAGAGGAAGAGATTTTAGACATATGTGAGTACTCCTTTATATGTTTTCATTTGCATGCACTGAAACTTAGAGTTTTACTTAATGAAACTTTATATGTAGTTCACTAAAACTAGATACTTATTTTTATGAACCTTGAAAATCCACTAATCCTTCATGTTAATGCCATAAACCCATATGAGACTAACAAAAACAGCATGTTACATCATGTAAATTGAAAATATAATCCAAATTGTCAAATTGACACTAGAAATAAGTAATCAATGCTATTCTGACCATGAAACTTTGTTCAAAAACAAGCTATGGAAGAGTCTCACTACAGTTTTTGCTAGTCTCTCCCCTTTTATATGAGGCAACTTGATTACTCATTTTAAATATAAAAATCTTATTAAAGCACAGATGATAGAGAAATAGTTCCTCTAAAAAGGAGTAGAGAAGTGAATAAGAACATTTTTACTGTTGCTAGTAAAAGTTTATTCAGATATGAAGTTACAGGTTTTTTTTTTTTTTTTTAAATAGGTTGTCCTAAAGGGTAATTGTACTGGCATTTATCTGCTTAGTAAACTATATAAGTACTGACATCTAATCATTCCCTAGGTAAACACTAGATCTGGTAATTAAGGCTTTATTCCAGAACAGAATTTTGAGCAATTGTAAAACAAATGCCTCTACTCCTCTTACTTTAAATAACTAAGTATAGACACTGAATTGGTGTCAGATTCTTAAGTCCTCTGTAAAGAGAAAATACAACACCGAAGTGTCTTGCAGGGCTTTTCTTACAAGGTAAGCTACTTTGTCTCCCCAGTTATTTCTCTCTCTGTCAAATGTGGGGGGTGGGAGGAGATGGGGACAACAACACTTTTTTTTGTTTTCTCTGGCTGGAGTTCACATGCACACATCCCTGATAACAGGATTTGGCCTAATATTAATTTCATACATCATGCCTTTTTTGCCTCATTACATAATCTTGATTGCAATATTAATTCACTGGCATTCTCTAGCAGACTTTTATGCAGCTAAGGAACACATGCCTTTTAAACCCACCTGCTCCTTTGGCATGCACAACTCTCTCAGGAATCCTCTCTCTGTCAAAATGAGCCATCTCATCAGTGAAAACAACATCCTGAACAAGAAGAGGGCCCCGTGGCCCTATTGTCATGACGTTAAGTTTATCGCCTACTGGGATCCCAGCTCCAGTGGTCAAGGCATCTGGTTTCTAAATGCAAAAATGATTTTTAAGAAATCAAGTTACTACAATGGAAAAACTAAAATAAACTTCCATATCTTTTTAAGTGGTTAATCAAATAGAACTCAGTGAAAATAACTCTAATCATATAGATTTGTGGAATACTATGACTCCTGAAGCTACAGGAAAAACTGCTTCCTGCATCAAGGCTGATTATTTAATCATAACAGTTACTGTGGGAGTATGAATAATTTTAAATGTAAAAAACAAAACCCTGCATTAACATTAAAGTTCGATTGATAGTTGTGTAAAGCTGGAAAAATACTACAAGGCATACTACTCATTGAATGTAGTTTTTGTACTGCAATAACTAAACAAGCATTTAGAAGCAGATAAGACATGCTAACTTTCAAGAGTTTAATGTCACTGGACTTAGAAATAACTCGTGTAACTTTTAAACGTCATTTTTTTACATTGGAACTTGCAAAATAAGCAAGTGGTTTGGTTTTCAAACTTATGTTTAAGAACTTAATCACTAAAATACTTGTAACACTAGGAGTAATGGTAAAAGTACTGCACCCCTCCTGCTCTCCTGCTTTGTTTTGAAGAATGTTAATAATCTTAATAGATTTTTCCAAGTCTTCAAAATCCAGGAACTCAGCAAGCAACTCTGAAGTAAAATTTCAGCGAAGCTCTCATGTCTCACTCTAGAAGCCAAAAATACATTTGTACTATATTGGAATGATAACCCTCCTAATAGTTAAGTCTACTCTTCCCCTCTTCTAGCCTCAATACTGAACAAGTAGTTCAGAACGCACTGAAATGCCATCAGCATTGACAATGTAAGCAGTGTCTGACAGTGTCCAACAGCCTCTCTGTGCCCTCAAAGTGATATGGCTTGTCCACTCCAGTGGACAGTCAATTAAGTTAAACACCCATTGCTACAAAGTGTGATCATGACTGCTGTAGCAAAAGCAATCAAGCTTATTTTGCTAGTTTAGGCAGCCTGAGAGAAGTGGAAGTGTCTAAAGATTTGGTTTCTGCACTACGATTATGTAGGAAGCCAGGCAGAAGAGAGGCAGCAACATCAGAACAATCTTGAAATCCTTAATTGAGTCTCCCTGTACACAACACCAGCCAGAATGTTATTTTAATAGCTTCCACAAATCCACTACTTAGAGGACATGCGCCTTTTGTATAACTGCATATGAATGTTTTTCTTCTCCATCACTCTGCAGATCACGCTAAACTGTATTAATGCTTACAGTATCTGCTGCAACTTTTTAAACTGAGTGACTTTTCTACACTCACAGCTTCATTGACTGGTCTAACCATGGAAAACATTTGAAAGCTAAACCTTAAATGAGTTATGTAATCCTTCTTCATCCCACAAATACAGTCATTTCATGTATGATAGAGTCTGGCAGTCTGAATATTTTCTTGACAGGATTTTGGGGCATATTTTAGAGCGACACACTCATAAATAAACTCTACATGGATTAACTTTAAGAAGTTATGTTTGATACACTACATGCTGTTTGAAAGGCCTTTATTACTTATTTAAAGGCATTTGTTTGCTTCTGTAAGAGATTGTGCTGCTCTTCTGATAAAATGGCATGTAGCTTTAGAATAGTTAAGTTCTGAAAGTTGGCCCCACATGACTAAGATTTTAAACACCTAGTTTATCTTGAAAAACATAATACTTGTGCATGCACAGAAACAAGTTTTTCATTATTCATTCCATAGATCAGAGGGTGGGGTTTGTTCTTTAGTTTTAAGTGGGACGTGTTCTGTACAACAGGAACATTTATCCATGCTTCCCTGAACGGGTCATTACTTCTAGTAGCAAGGTCCACAGATCTTTGATGTCTTCAGCCTACTTGCAACTGAAGAGGTACAGTCAGACTTGTCAGTTACTGGAATAATGTAAAAAATCCAAACTTTGAAGAGCATCCAAGTGTTCATAGTCTGGGGAGTGAGGGGCTAAATATATTTATCTAAAAACTCCAAGTAAAAGAGTACCTATCCAAAATTCTGAATTCCCTTGACATACATTTTAAAGACACAATACTTTGACTTTACAAAACAAATTAGCCAAGGCAATAGTAGTCTTCTACCATGACCAGCATCACACAATGTATTCAGGTCAAGTCACTTGTATATTAGCATAGATCAAAGTGAGGGATAAATGTGTACGTTGTGTTCAGATGTTTTAACTTCAAGAAAACTAGTGGAATGTTACTTGTAGTATTCTCACTTATCTATTCCTGTTCTAATGTAACAGAAAACATTTACATTGAGTATTGTAACTAAATAATCCATCAAACAGGAATGAAACCTTGAGGAATGCAAATGAAGAGTAGTAGTATCTTAAAAGCAAGTGATCATTGTGTGTAATGATTGGAGGTCAAAAATTCAAAATGCATTCCTCACTCTATCATCAAAGGAAAAGCTTGTATGGTAAAGACACAGTCAGCTTGCTTTTTGTGTAAAGGGGCTAGAAATATGGATTCCAGAAATGATCCATCATCTCTGACAGTTTAGACTCCTACAGGGAAGCCTAGCAGATGCAAAGCGGAGATCCCCAAAGACCATCTGGGTACCCTGAAAAGGCTTCTTTGGAAAACTGACAGATTATTATATCACTGCCATCATTTGATTTACAAACTATGACCCACTTATTAATATATTTTATCTGCTTTAACCTCTAACTCATCTCTTTTTCTTAGCGAATACACCTATAGTTAGTACACTATAGAAATGACTGCCAGTCTTGTCTTTGGTGAAAGGTCTGCGGTACCAATTGATCTGGGGTAAGTGGCTAGTCCCTTGGGATTGGGGGCAACCTGATATGTATTGATTTTTTGGGGGGTGGGAGTGGGAAGGGAGGTTCTCTCTAAATCAAGTTTATCTGTGTGGCAAGATAGGCTGGAGAGCCTAAGGGACTGTGTGAGACTCCATTGTAAGACTGGTATAGTGATGAAAGAGTTCACATTTGTTACTTACTGGCTTGGTGAAATCCAATTATAGAATATACCACCAGTCTGAGGTGTCTGCCCTGTTTTCTGACAGTCCGATCTGAGACTGGCACTCACAGTTGTGAGGCACTCCAGACAGCATGACAAATTCCTCCTCATCCAAACCCTCCCACATTTTATCTAATTACCAGGCAGCAGACATGTACAAGTAAAACCCACAGCATCTCGCTGGGTGGGTGTGACCCCATCAGCTCTGAGTTTAAATTATCTATAGTAGCAGCTGTGAAAATTCTGCAACATTAAACTTTCATATATTTTGAACAGATCAGAATATATTCTCAATCCTTCAAAACAACCACATGGCAGAGAGTATTAGTTTGTATTGGAATAAACTTACAGGCCCCATTTAGAATTAGAGCCCATTTTGCCACACAACGTACTAAACACATAGCAAGATAAGGTTCTCTGCCCCAAAGAGCTTACAATCTAAACAAACAGGCAAAAGAGTGAGAAAGGAATATAACACATCCCAACCAGCATTTTGAATATGTTGCTTATGTGTTAATTCCACAGGGATTTTTTTTTATTGTAGGCCACTTATGGATTATGGGGGCCAGGATTATGTGAGGCGGGGATGAGATAATAGAAGCAAGTAAGTGAGGGGAAAAATACTCAGGAAGAGTAGGCTGGAAGCAGAAGGCTTGCAAGAAGGTCAGAATAAATAACTCAGAAAAGTCCAGTGGGACATAAAGGGATGGTATACTAGAGTTCCAAAAGCTCTTTGGGCTTCTTCCACTTTCGGTGTTCCTGATTCTCATCTCTCCTGAGCACACACATTTGGGAGTGAGTGCCACGGGAAAACTGGTGCCCCCTGATCAAATCCATGTAAATGGAAGGAAATGGGGAGTCCTTACTTGTGCCTCATTTGCTACTCCAGATGCTTCTACGATAGTCATCCTTGGCTCCCAAGCAAGATAGCATGGACGTTTCTATGGCAGCTAAATTGGACACATGTACCTGTGTGGTCTGCTACTTCACTTGCTATTTAACATGAGAATGTTCTCTTTGCTGGATTGAAGGCCTCCGTCAGAAAAGATGAGTGGGCACAGCCATGTTTGTTCTTGTAGAACACTGCTATCATGTTGTCTGTGAGCACTAAAAATCCTAAGCATATTCAACTATTTAAAAATGCTCAAGCAAAAATAGACAAGAAGTCAGAACCTGGGCACTCTAAGGCTCCTCTCCTCAAATCTGACTGGAAAGGGAAACGAGGCTCAGTTTATGTAACCTCAGCTACCTCACGCACATTGCTGAGAAGAGAGGCTTGTGCAGCACCCAAAAAGCAGAGTTTTTTTTCTAGAAAAATCCAAACATAAATGCCACATCTCAAAACAGGCAACACAGTGACAATTTCAAAGAACCACCTGTAAATAGAGAGCATTACTACTAAAAAGAGTAAGTTCAATTCTTAAGGTGACTGAGGAAACTTGAAAACATTTGAAGAAGTGGTCTTTTACCCATGAAAGCTTATCTGTTAGCCTTTAAGGTGCCACCAGTCTCCTCGTTGTTTTTGTGGATACAGACTAACATAGCTACCCCCGATACTTGAGGAAACTGTATCAGTGGGCCTGAGAATCTGGAGTTATCCTGCCATTTTATGCAACAAAATTCACATTTTAAAGTTCATAAAGTTTATATTGTGTAGTACTGGGCCCCAAGGCTTTTACAAAAAGCAAATCGTAAGTCTTGAGAAGAACAATCAACAACCAGGCAGAGCACACTGGAAAGAGTTGCATGTGACTTTTCATATTAACTCTCAAGTGCATTAGTAAGGACACAAAGGGTGCTATTGGATAGGATAATCACTTCTAAAACAAATCTAACTTCTTTACAATTATTATTATTATTCTCCAGAGTCGAGGATTAATGTTGTTTTCAAACTTTTATTCCCACTCACTTAAAAAAATACTTTCAATGACAACCAAATGGCGCTCAAACCCGCAACCTTCCCATGAGTTTCTGAAATCTATGGGAAATTTGCAGGTTTTAACTTTGTTTTTTTTATTTTTTTTTATTAAAGTGAGAGGAATATTAGCTTGAATCCAATCCCTAATCTGCAAGTTTAGTTTAATATAACATTAATCCTTTCACAGTAAAAGGACTTTAGCCTTTAGATTAGACTGATTGTTGTGTGGTTGTGGTTAATGGCAAACTTAAGGTACATATTTTGAGTGTAACTAGTTGCTGTCTACAAGTTTACTTTAAAATTCTACACTCTGAAAGCATCTTTAGTTTCTATTCCAAGGTCCCGTTTTTACTAAATGGCATAGACCCACTCTTTCATCAGTATGATTTTTGCCCTAAATGTAAATATTGCTTTTATCAGAGATGTCCGCCTGCTCAACAGTGAATATTAAAGTACACAAATACACATTTTTGTGAAGTGTACTAGTGATATCAACCAGTGTGTTCATTTGTAATGATCTCCTCTGGTTTTTATGAAATATCTTTTTATAACATTGGATCAACTGCATATTAACTCAACTGAGCAAAGTGGGAGCTAAGCTACTTTTCAAATTAGTACTTTGTAAAAATGAGTATTAAAATGCTTATACTCATCAGTATTGGGATATGTCTGAACACTTTTTTCCAATCCCCATTCTGTAAAGACAGAACAAGGAGGAATCTGAAACCTATATTTTGATTTGGTTAAAGAGTGGGAGGTAAGTGACTAAAACCACCATAACTATTGCAGTACTCATTGACTTATATAAACGTTTTAATACTATGCATTTATAGGATTAAAAGCACTATATAATGTGTGGCCACATAATCTACTTTTAAGACTGATAAATGCTAGAGCTTCCCTGTTGCAGCCACCTGACGTAGCATCTATTTTATTGCCTGTATATGACTCTCAATCATACTTTTGCTTAAACTGAGGTATAAACCAATATGTCTAAGGCCAGACAAAACAAAGTCTTACTATACAAAGTGGTAACAGCAGAATCTTAGGTCCTGATTTTTCAGAAATACAAAGTATCTGTAGCTACAGTGCACTTCAATAGGAGTTTGGGGGTATTAGCAGTTTGGAAAATCAGGTCTCTAATCCCTTTCTATCCAAGCGGGAATACAAACTACCATTGAGAGCAAGGGACTAGGAGGCTGCAATCTGGGGTTCTACTCCCAGCTCAGCTGCTCTGTACCTGTTTTGTCATCTGTAAAATGGAGATACCTCCTTACAGGTGACCTGTGAGACTGAGGGGTCCGTCTACACTACAGTAGCATAGGTACAGTGCTGCACCACCCCAGGGTAGACATTTCAGTCAATGTAGTTAAGCCATTTCTCTGGCAGTACAGCTTCTTCTGCCGACCTAGCCACATTACAGCAGTTGGGGGTGCAAAACTGACACAGGCCTGATAAGCAACGTGTCTCGCTCAATCTAATTTTAAGCGTAAACTAGACCCAGGCCCTGCTGACGCTGAAATGAAGTGCTCCGCTAAAGGGCAAAGTATCATCCTCTCCCGCGCCCATGCGCGGCTCTCCATGGCTGCAGCCCAGCGAGCCCGAAGGGAGCCCCCGTCCCGCAGACACTCGCCATCGAATCAGCCAAGCCTAGTCCCTCCCTGCGCGGTACCATCTCACCCGGCCCCCTAAAGTGGAAGGTACCATCCGCCACATAGTGGGAGCTACCATCTCACCCACCCGTCTCCTCAGGACGCAGCCACGGGCGCGCGCCCTGTGACCGTTAGCCTGCAAAGCGCACAGGCTGGGGCAGGGGACGCTCTGGGCTGTCCCGAGGCGGGGCGGGATAGCGCCAGGCGCGGAGCGAGGCCCCTCGGAAAGCGAAGACCCAGCCTCACGGGTCCCTCGTTGGCCCGCTTAAGGGGCTCCCTGAGCCGCGGGGACCCGAGGCGCGGAACCCCTGGGGTACCTGAAAGCCTCGCTGATCCTGCCATTCCTTCAGCTGGTCCTCGGCGTGATTCCGCCTGCCGGCCATTTCGTAACTAGGCGACCTCTGCGGTGGAAGCGGTTCGTTAATAAAGGGCTAATGCCGCCCGGTTCCCCTCTGCCTGCGCTGAGCTTCCACTCTGATACGCAGCCGGAGAGCTATGCGCTGCTGTAGCAGCCAGCTCCACCTTTCAGCTATGCCCGCCCCTCACTGCCTCATTGGTCAGCAGCCCTCCGACAAGCTCCATCTCGAGTTCTGATTGGGTTCAGAATACGCCAATCACCAAAAGGAGGGGGGAATGAAGTAAGGGGCAACTCGCGAAGCAGAGGGGGATGGGTACTGTGCTCTACTGCTTACACCCAAGAATTTTCTTGGCATAGCGGCCTTTTGTATTTCATTCCCCCCCCGCCCGACGTCTGAAGTGTGCCAAAGGTCAGAGAAGGAAAAACAATGATGGGAGGACTCTGGTCCTCAGTTTTGTTGGACTTCAGAATAGTTCCTTGCTTCTCCGTTGTTTTGTTTTATTCTTAGTCTTCAGAACCTTCCAGAGCTGAAAAATAAAGGGGAATAGAAAGGAGAAGGAGATACTGGGGAAATTCTGTGTATTTATATATTTATCACATAGAAAAAAAGCTGTTAAAAGAAGAGAGACAAGATGGGTGAGGTGATCTCTTTTATTGGACCAACTTCTTTTGATGAAAGGGACCAGCTTTGGAATTTGCACAGAGCAAGGCTAAACACTGGAGAGTTAGGAATACCATTTTTACAGTTGCCTGTGCAGTCTTAATTCCATCCCTTTGAGCATCTATTCTGTGCACGTAATGAGGCAGGAGTACCTTGAAAAAACCATGATCATCTAATTAAAGACTAGCATTGCATATGCACAAGTGACAGAGTTAGGCTAGATCTACACTAGGGGAGGGGATCGATTTAAGATACGCAAATTCAGCTACGCAAATAGTGTAGCTGAATTTGACGTATCCGAGCCGACTTACTTGTGAGGACGGCGGCAAATCGACCACCGCGGCTCCCCCGTCGACGGCGCTTACTCCTACCTGTGCTGGTGAGTATGTGCGTCGATTCGGGGATCAATTGTCGCGTTCCAACGAGACGCAATAATTCAATCCCTGAGAGATTGATTTCTACCCGCCGATCCAGGCGGGTAGTGAAGACAAGCCCATAAAGTAACAGTCATACATTTAATGTTTATTAATTTTCCAGTGCTTGAATTTGAAATCTAAATAAAATTTCTAACAGGATTGTGTTTTTGTAATTTCCTTGGGTTTTTTGGAGGGAAAAGGGTAAAACCAAATTCTATTATGTAACTGTAACTCTACTTCCGAGGATTCATGCATCAACAGTAGTATTTGAACTTTGAGCCCCGTAGCACAGACTTCTATTACTTGAGCTACAGGACAAACAACAGTATCTAGAAGCATGAGATGTCGTTTTTGTTTGTTTGTTTTTTCTTAACCCTAGAGAGAATAGACCACTCGGTCCAGGAATGGTTGACAGGGACCCAGCTTGGGTCTCTTTCTCCTTCGCCTCCCTGGGAATTGAGAGAGCTCGTGCTTCATGTGGTTCCTCCAAAGGTGTGGATGGGCCATGCGGACACTGTGTTGCCACTGCATTGGCACTTTAGAATGTCTATGCTTAATTATTTTTTGGCCATGCTGCCAAAAACTACTAGAGGCATGTGAGTAAGAAAAAGCAAATGGTGACTTTATATCTCAGCAAAACCTGAACAGAATTTCAAGGAACAAAGAAAAGGCGCTTCTCTAGCCTGAGTGCTTTCCTCCTACCTCGTTTCTATGGCCTGCTATAAATAATGGAAGTGGTAGAGCAATTTGAAAAAAGTCTTAAGTCAAATACAAGCTCCCCATATAACATATCATAGCAACTACTCAGTGCTAGATGGAAAACATATTCCCAGCTATACATACCAAATGATGGGGTCTCAATTAGCTGTTACCACTCAAGAAAGAGATCTTGGCGTCATCATGGAGAGTTCTCTGAAAACATCAGTTTAATGTGCAGTGGCAGTCAAAAAAGATAACAATATTAAGAAACATTAGGAAAGGGGCAAATAAGACAGAAGATATCATAATGCCACCATAGAAATCCATGGCACATCCACACTTCGAATACTGTGTACCATTCTGGTGGCCCAATCACAAAAAAGATATATTAAAATTGGAAAAGGTACAGAGAAGGATACAAAAAATTATTAGGGATATAGAACATATGAGGAGAGATTAAAAAGACTGTGACTCTTCAGATTGGAAAAGAGATGACTAAGGGGGGATATGATAGAAGTTTATAAAATCATGAATGGCATGGAGAAAGTGAATAGGAAATTATTTATCCCTTCACATAACGAACCAGGGTCACCCAATGAAATTCATAGGCAGCAGGTTGAAATAAAACAAAATACTTTTTCACATGAGCACAGTCAACTTGTAGAACTCTTTGTCAGGGGATATTGTGAAGGACAAAAGCATAAGTAGGTTAAAAAAAAAGAATTAGAGAAGTTTGTGAAGGATAGACCCATCAATGACTGTTATCCAAGATGGTCAGGGATGCAACCCCACTCAACTAGAGTCTAGGCAATCTCTTAAACATGTCTAAAAATATTTCTGTATTGGAGATCTGCAGGGCAGGTACTTGGAGTTTAGCTCATACCTTGACCCAACATTACACCCTGGAATGGGTGATTAAATCAGATGCCAAATTCTGGAGAACAGTTCTGCAATCCTTATTTAGCCAGCTATAGTGAGGACTTGTCAGAGCCTCCTCCTGATGATCTGGGAACTGCTAGCTACTGAAGTTAGACGTTTTTAAATCAAAAGGTCCAGATAACTTGCATCCAATAATTTAAAAAGAGCTAGCTGATATTGATTTTCGATTAGGGATGTAAAATATTAATCGGTTAATCAGTAAGCATTAATCTTACCGTTAACACACCCTAACCGTTAACTCCCGGGCTAGCCGGAGCAACCCCAACCCTGGCCGGCTGGAGCAGCCCCAGCCCCCCTCCCTTTAATCAGTTAACCGGTTAATAATTTTAATAGTTTAAATGGTTAACTTTTTAAATGATATTTGCATTTCTATTTTCAATAAGTCTTAGAACTCTTGGGAAGTTCCATAAGACTGGAAGAAAGCTAAAGTGCCAACATTTAAAAAGTATAAGCAGAATGACCCGGGTAATTATAGGCCTGTCAGTCTGACATCAGTCCTAGACAAGATAATGGAGTGGCTAATACAAGACCCAATTAATATAAAATTAAAGAAGGGTAATATAATTAATGCTAATCAACATGGATTTATGGAAAATAGATCCTGTCATACTAACAGTGTCTTTTTTGTCAGATTACAAGTTTGATAAAGGTAAATACTGTTGATGTAATGTATTTAGACTTCTGTAAGGCATTTGATTTGGCACAGCACAACATTTTGAGTAAAAAAAACCTAGAAAGATATAAAATTAACATGGCACACATTAAATGGATTAAAAACTGGCTAATTGATAAGTCTCAAAATGTAATTGTAAACCTGGAATCATCAAGCAGGTGTGTTTCTAGTGGGGTCATGCAAGAATCTGTCCTTGGCCCTACACTACTTAACATTTCTGTCAATGACTTGGAAGAAAACATAGTGCGAGTGTGAAAGTTTCTAGATGAAACACAAATTGGGGAAGTGGTGGTAAATAATGAAGAGACCAGGTCACTAATACAGAGCGATCTGGAGCAGTTGGTAAACTGGGTACAAGTGAATAATATATGATTTAATACAGATAAATGTAAATGTGTACATCTAAGAACAAAAAATGTAAGCCATACTTACAGGATGTGGGGACTCTATCCTAGGAAGCAGTGAGTGAAAATGATTTGGGGTCGTAGTGGATAATCATCTAAACATGTGCTCCTAATGTAACACTGTGACAAAAAGGGCTATTGAGATCTTTGGATGAATAAACGGGGAAATCTCAAGTAGGAGTAAAGAGGTTATTTTACTTCTGTATTTGGCAATGGTGTGATTGCTGCTGGAATATTGTGTCCAGTTCTGGTGTCAACATCCTTCTTGAATTGTGGATAGATTGGAGAGACTTCAGAAAATAGCCATGATAATGATTATAGAATTAGAAAACTTGCCTTACAGTGATACACTAAGGGAGCTCAATCCATTTAGCTTAACAAAGAAAAGGTTAAGGAGTGACTTGATTACAGTCTATAAGTACATATATGGGGAACAAATATTTGATGATGTGCTCTTCCATCTGGAACGGCGAACTGCGGCCAGTGGGAGCTGTGATCAGCCGAACCTGCAGATGCTGCAGGTAAACAAACCGGCCCGGCCCTCCAGCGGATTTCCCTGACGGGCCGCGTGCCAAAGGTTGCCTATCACTGACGTAGACAAAGACTTGAAGGATTATTATTTACCTCACAGTAACTATGATTCTTCGAGATGTTCTGTCCATGTGGATCCCACAACCCACTCTCCATTACCACTCTTTTGGAATCCATCTTTATTGGGATTCTGAACTATTGAGGAAACTGAAAGCCAGTTGGGGTTCTTTGGTTGCAAGTGAGCATGAGATCAAAAGCTGGTCAAAAGATTCTGAACTCATGCACTTCATAAATGGGATCAACACAGGCAAAAATTCTCAGAGAACCACTGTTAGTATAAGGCAGTGGTTCCCAAACTTGTTCCACCGCTTGTGCAGGGAAAGCCCCTGGCGGACCGAGCCGGTTTGTTTACCTGCCGTGCCCGCAGGTTCGGCCGATTGCGGCTCCCAGTGGCCGTGGTTCGCTGCTCCAGGCCAATGGGAGCTGCTGGAAGCGGCGGCCAGTACGTCCCTCAGCCCGCGATCGGCCGAACCTGTGGACGCGGCAGGTAAACAAACCGGCCCAGTCCACCAGGGGCTTTCCCTGCACAAGCGGTGGAACAAGTTTGGGAACCACTGGTGTAAGGTAAAAAAGCCAGCGGAGCGAAATATCGGGACAAATTGCGTCCCGACTAGAGATCGGTCGGGATGTGGGGCAAACACCAAAAAATCAGGACACGGGATGTCTGGTCACCCTATTTATAGATACCACAAGGGGAAGATTAGGTGAGAAGTCTCATGGGCTTAAAGTTACACTTGTGCGAAAGGGTTTTTGAAGAGCAGGGCTCTATTTTGTCATTTTAAGCAAACCCTAGGTTAAAACATGACAGTGTATATTAACATTAGTCATATAACTAAAGGAACAAAGGAAATGTGGATTGTGCTTGTGTTCTTTTTTTTGTCTCCTTTGCACTGAAGGTCACACTGCTTAGCAAGAAAGCTATGCAGGTATTGTTAATATAAGCTTTATCATGTTGACACAGATTTCTGTTTTATAGAAATTGCTTCTCCTTTATCTCCTCTGGACTCAGGCTGCTAATTACAGCTGGGCTACTGGGCCGTACTGTCCTATGTATATGGAAAATATAAAGGAATGAAATATTGGCTTGGGAAACACATGCAGTATGTGATGAATTTTGCAGAGATTATGGAGCAACTGCAGTGACGCCACAGTTGCATAAATTGCATATTTGTTCTTGTATGTTGGTAGGCACAAAATGAGGAGGTTGTGGCTGAAAGTCTGATCTGAAATATGACCTGTTTAAAATTAGCATCAGTTGTGAATTTGTTCATTTTTCATTTCTAATAAGGCTACCTGGGAAAAATCTGCTGCCTCCTCAGTGATTAACAGTGCACTTTGGTTTGAATTGGAGAGGTGGCAGGCCCTGGTGGCTGAGCTAATATCTTTTATTGGACCAACTCCTTGGCCTACCTATCATCCTCCAAAAATCTTGTTTTTCTGTTTTGATTTTTGGTTCCTCTGACATTTTATTTGCCTGAGTAAGTCTCCTATTATAGGTCCAATAAGTAATATATCTTCACACAATTCTAAATTAATCAACTTTATTTGCCTGAGAAAACTGGGTCTCTAGCTGCATGTTTTCCTCAGGTGCAATCCAAACCATGCTCCATCTTTAATTAAGTTTATGTGAGAGTAATAATGATGTATATTTAGAATTTACTCATGTTGTACTGCCTGCTTTTAAAGTACTGTATAAACTATATAATTAAAGTACTTTGTTTTTCACATTTTTATTGCTGCCTGATCAAACCAATGAAACTATTCTCCTGCGATATTGCATGTAGTATTCAGAACAACAATAGAAATAAATTCCCTTATATTCCATAAAAGCTGGTCTGTTTGTTATTACTGTGCATGAGCTCCATAATGATATATTACTATGAATATAGAAATGTGTGTGTATATATATATAGTAATATTTTGTGCTTCTCTAGTGCTTTTCATCTGAAGATCTCAAAGTTCTTTATAAACATTTAGCATATTATTGTTTGTACTGTGATACAGCATGGCCAGAGGGCAGCAGGGAGGGGGTTAGAAGGGAGCCTTATTCCCTGTAGAGGGAAGAATGTTTGCTATAGATTAATTGGAGCACCTGAAGCCAATTAGAGCACCTGAAGTCAGTCACCTGATTAAAAAAACCCTGCTTCAATCAGACAGGGGGAGGAGTTGGAGCAGAGAGGATTGGTGTTGGAGCAGAGAGCAGTTTGGAGGGAAGCAGAGGAAAGTTTGGAGAAGTGCTGTGGTGGGCTAAGAAGACCAAGGTCCTAAGTAAAGGGCACCTGGCTTGTGTAGAGGGAGGACAGGAAGTCCCCCACCCCCACCCCCCAGAAGCTGAAGGGCAGGAGAGGGAAGTAGCCCAGGGGAAGGAACCACTAGTTCAAGTGGTTTACCACTATCCCTAGGGCCCCTGGGCTGGTACCCGGAGTAGAGGGAGGGCCCGGGTCCCTCCCTCTCCACTCCCCTCCTCTAGGACACTAGTGGGGCAGTTAATATTCCAGTTCAGGGGCAAGAAATGGCTCCCTGAACCCCCTCCCCCAAGAAGTGAAAGCACGAGACCCATCATAGTAGTGCTGGCAATTTGCCACACGTGGTGTTAGGGGTGGGATTTACGCGCTGAGGACTTAAACCAGGGTTGGCCAAAACCCTCCTGACCTTAAGATGGATGACGTGGTCAAGGCCCTAATACAAGCCACCGCGGCCCAGCAGGAGGCTACCCGGTCCAAGCAACTGCCCAAAAGGAGGCGACTCGGATGCAGCAGGAGACTAATCATCTGTTGATGAGTCAGGCTGCCCAGGACCGAGCCCTGCTGAAAGAGCTGGTAAACCAGATGAAGGCCCTTATGGAGCTGAACCGCAACTGTGAAGGGACCCAGACCATATGGGCCAGCCATTGATGTGGAGGCATACCTCCTGGCTTTTGAAAGAGCAGCCCTGCGGGAGGCCTGGCCCCGAGATCAGTGGTCTGGTATCCTCGGCCCGTTCCTGTGTGGGGAGGCCCAGAAGGTCTACTACGATATGGCCGCAGAGACTGCAGCAGATTACCCCCAGCTGAAGGCAGAGGTCCTGGCCAGATCTGGAATAACGACGGAATTTTGAGCCCAGAGATTCCATGAGTGGCAGTATACGGCGGACAAGACACCATGATCGCAATTGTTTGACCTGATCCACCTGACCCGAAAATGGCTGCGCCCTGAGGCCCTCCGCTCTGAGAAGATGATGGAGCTCCTGTTACTGGACTGGTATATGAGGGGGCTACCACCACTCCACCAGGCCTCGGGGCTTGGGTTGGCCAGAATGACCCTGCCACCTATGATGAGTTGGTCTCCCTCGTGGGAAGACAGCTGGCAGCCCATGAACTGTTCCAGACCCCAGGCGGGGAGACACGGCAATCCAGGAAGCCAACCCCAAACCCAAGGCCCCGGACTGTCGAGAACTACAGGAGAACCGTAACGGGGAGGAAAGACACCGAGGAATGGCCCGAGGCCAAGAAGGGACCTGGGGGGTTGGGAAGAGAGGGCTGGGGGGCTGGCCAAATAGTTCCGGTCAGAGGGTGACAACCGGAATAAGGGGGCGGTGTTAGGAGTGTGGGGAATTGGGGCACATAGCAGCCCAATGCCCCAACAGGGAAGAGCCTATGCAGTGTAGTCTGGGGGATCACGGGGAGCAATGTGGCCTAATCAGCCTGATAGGAGTCACAATGACCTCACATGGGTATACAAGATCAGTAAAAATGAATGGTATTAAGACCATAGCATTAATAGATTCCGGGAGTGCTGTCACGCTGGTCTCGGAGAAGTTGGTGGGGCAAGACCAACTAACCTGGGCCAAAAACACAGGGGTAACGTGCGTTCATGCACCGTGAATTTCTACCCCACAATCCCGGTATGGATTGAGATCCAGGGGAATACTACCAGGGTGACTGCAGGGGTGGTCTCCAAGCTCCCTACCCTGTCTTAATTGGTAGGACTTCCCTGGGTTTGAGAGCTTGCTACCTTCCCCTGGCTCTGTTGGGGGGAGTAACTCCCGGGCTGAGACGGAGGCACATACAGATAGCCTCACCCCAATGTTTGCTGAATTTGCCCCAGAGTTATTGTCATCTCCCGGGAAACCCCAAAAGTCTAGGCGGGAAAGGAAGGCAGATAAAAGATTAGGGACCAGGATTCTTTCTAGCAGAGAACCAAAAAACCTTCCTTGTGGGTAGGCGAACCCGTTCAGGAGGCCAGGAGATAATTTAGGCCAGTGAGGACTCGGAGGTGGTTCCTAGCCCAAGTAGGAGCAACCCAGGGAGCGGAGTAGAAATAGGCCCCCTAGAATTATGTCAGATCGGTACCGCATGTGAGAATTTCGGGCAGTACCAAGCCAATGACCCACTATATGCGAATGTGAGGGAGGAGATAGTGGAAGTAAATGGCGTACCCATGGAAGGAAAGATCAAAGGCCCAAGGCCATATTATGTGCTCAAACGCAATCTGTTGTACAGGATAGAGCAAATACGAGGGGAAGAAGTAGAGCAACTCTTAGTCCCATGGAAACACACAAGGGCAGTACTAGAGTTAGCTCACAGTCATCTATTTGGGGGACATCTAGGAGTAGACAAGACACTGGATAGAGTCCTAAGAAGGTTTTATTGGCCAGGAATAAGCACTGAATGCCAGTTGCATAGCCCCCGACCTTACTTGCGGGCCCCATTAATACCTTTGGCTATTATTGAAGTCCCTTTTGAGAGGATAGCTATGGACATAGTGGGCCCACTGGAAAGATCGGCACGGGGCCACCGAAGCGTACTAGTCATCCTTAACTACGCCATGCGGTATCCAGAAGCCATTCCTTTAAGAAACCCCAGATCCAAGGCAATAGCAAAAGAACTACTCCAGGTTTTTGCCAGAGTGGGCATCCCTAAGGAGATCCTGACAGACCAAGGAACCCCTTTCATGTCAAAATTAATGAAGGACTTATGTGCCCTACTGTGCATCCAGGCCATACGGACCTCAGTCTACCATCCACAAACAGATGGACTGGTTGAGCGGTTTAACCGTATCCTTAAAAGTATGATCCGGAAGGTGGTAGCACAGGACGGAAAAGACTGGGATACCCTTCTACCATATCTAATGTTTGCTATACGGGAAGTCCCCCAGGTGTCCACTGGCTTCTCTCCCTTTGAACTACTATACGGACGCCACCCACGCGGAATATTAGATATCGCCAAGGAAGATTGGGAAGAACAACCCAACCCAGGAAAGAATGTCATTGAGAACGTGACACAGATGAGAGAGCGAATAACTCGAGTAACCCCTATAGTATGAAAACATTTGGAAAAAGCACAAGAGGCCCAGCGGACATATTACAACCATCGAGCGAAAGTACGGAGATTTCAGCCGGGGGAACAGGTGATGGTGCTAGTGCCGACAGCAGAAAGCAAACTCCTAGCCAGCTGGCATGGACCATATGAGATAGTGGAAGCCATTGGGGAGGTGGACTTTAAGGTCAGACAACCAGACCGCCGAAAGCCAGAGCAAATCTACCACATCAACTTACTGAAGCCCTGGCGTGACCGAGAGACGTGCCTGGTCATTTGGGGAGCTCCACCCCAGACAGACGACCCACAGGGGCAGGTAAAGATATCTCCTGAGTTAACCCCAGAACAACGAACAGAGGTCATTGATATGATCCAACGGAATCAGGACATGTTCTGTACACAGCCAGGCTGTACGATACTGGTCCAACATCATATTGTCACCAGCCCCGGAGTAAGGGTGACAATAATACCGTACCGAATACCGGAAGCTAAAAGGGAAGAAATTAGGACGGAAGTGAAGAAGATGCTGGAACTCGGGGTTATTGAAGAATCCTATAGTCAGTGGTCCAGCCCTATCGTCCTAGTCCCCAAGCCTGATGGCACCCTGAGATTTTGCAACGACTTCCGGAAATTGAATGAAGTATCCCAATTCGATGCCTATCCGATACCATGCATTGACGAGCTAGTTGATCAGTTAGGCAAGGCCCGATACCTAACCACTCTGGATCTGACCAAAGGATATTGGCAAATTCCCCTGGCCGAGAATGCCAAGGAAAAGACTGCCTTCTCTACACCTGATGGCCTGTTCCAATACATAGTCATCCATAGCCCTGACTGGGAAACGCACCTAGGAAAAGTAGAAGCAGTGCTAGATGCCCTGCGGAAGGCCGGCCTCACTGCTAACCCTCTCAAGTGCATGATAGGACTAGCTGAGGCCAGATACCTCGGATATGTAGTAGGGAGAGGTTTGGTGAAACCCCAATGGAACAAAGTGGAGGCGATACAAGGTTGGCCTCGACCAGTCAGCAAAAAGCAGATCAGAGCATTTCTAGGGATAGTAGGATACTATCGGAGATTCATCCCTCATTTCGCCACAAGAGCAGGGCCATTGATTGATCTGATAAAGGCTTGGGGCCCCGAGATAGTAAAGTGGACTGATACGACAGAAGAAGCATTTGCACATTTAAGGACAGCTCTATGCTGCCATCCAGTACTCATAGCCCCAGACTTTGAGAAGGAATTCATCCTACAAGCAGATGCCTCAGAGGTAGGGCTAGGAGCCATCCTTTTGCAGATGGTAGGGGAGGAGGAACACCCAATCTTGTACCTCAGCTGGAAACTCCTCCCCAGGGAACAAAAGTATGCTGTCATTGAAAAGGAATGTCTGGCGGTAAAATGGGCTATGGAGACTCTCTGCTACTACCTACTGGGGCGGCGGTTTACCCTCATGACAGACACACCCCACTCCAGTGGATGCACAGAAACAAGGAGAGGAATGCAAGAGTGACTAGGTGGTTCCTATCCCTTCACCCCTTCCATTTCCAGGTACAGCAAAGGGCCGGAAGCCAACACGGCAATGCTGATGGCCTATCGTGACAACACTGCCTCTCGTCCCAAGTAACCCAAACCCATGGTGTTGAGCGGGGGGGGGAGGAGGGGAGGAGATATTGGATACACCATGGCCAGAGGGCAGCAGGAGAGGGTTAGAAGGGAGCCTTATTCCCTGAAGAAAGTTTGCTATAGATTAATTAGAGCACCTGAAGCCAATTAGAGCACCTGAAGTCAGTCACCTGACAGGGGACTTATGCTTCAATCAGACAGGGGAAGGAGTTGGAGCAGAGAGGATTGGTGTTGGAGCAGAGAGCAGTTTGGAGGGAAGCAGAGGAAAGTTTGGAGAAGTGCTGCAGCGGGCTAAGAAGACCAAGGTCCTAGGTAAAGGGGCACCTGGCTTGTGTAGAAGGAGGGCAGGAAGCCCCCCCTCCACCACAAGCTGAAGGGCAGGAGAGGGAACTAGCCCAGGGGAAGGAACCGCTAGTTCAAGTGGTTTACCACTATCCCTAGGGCCCCTGGGCTGGGATCCGGAGTAGAGGGTGGGCCTGGGTCCCTCCCTCTCCATTCCCCTCCTCTAGGACACTAGTGGGGCAGTTAATATTCCAGTTCAGGGGCAAGAAATGGCACTCTGAACCTTGCCCCCTCCCCCCAAGAAGAGAAAGTGCGAGACCCATCATAGTAGTGCCAGCAATTTGCCACAGTACTGAAGTAGTATCTATGGGCCCCAGTAAAGAATCCGAGCTCCATTGTGCTAAGCACTGTGTACAGGTAATAAAAAGTATCAGGGGGTAGCCATGTTAGTCTGTATCTACAAAAACAACAAGGAGTCTGGTGGCACCTTAAAGACTAACAGACTTATTTGGGCATAAGCTTTCGTGGGCAGAAACAGACTTCAAAGAGAAACAGCAGAACTAAAATTCATTTGCAAATTCAGCACCATTAATCTGGGCTTGAATAGGGACTGGGAGTGTCTGGCTCATTACAGAAGCAGCTTTTCCTCTCCTGGAATTGACATCTCCTCATCTATTATTGGGAGTGGACTACATCCACCCTGATTGAATTGGCCCTGTCAACAGTGGTTCTCCACTTGCGAAGTAACTCCCTGCTCTCCATGTGTCAGTATATAATGCCTGCATCTGTAACTTTCACTCTATGCATCCGAAAAAGTGAGGTTTTTACCCACGAAAGCTTATGCCCAAACAAATCGGTTAGTCTTTAAGGTGCCACCAGACTCCTTGTTGTTTTAGGCAATAAAAAAGATAGTTCATATCCCAAAGAGCTTACAAATTAAGTACAAAACAAGAATCAATATGTGGATACAACAAACATTTGGGGAGAAGCATTATTAGATAACAGTGAGAAGATTAAGTGTAATAAACAGTGTTCACAATACACCAAGTGTAATATTTTGTAATAATCACAGCAGAGATGAGATTTGAAGGAGCTTTATGGACATATATGGGGAGCACCTCCTAGGCATAAGAGTAGCCTGGGAGAAAGCGTGAAGGAGCTCGTGGAGAAAATGACTAACAGGCAAATCAGAATTAAGATCCTGAATATCAGGTCAATAAATATTCTTAATCGACAAATGGGGAAACTTGAGTTGAGGTGAATTGCCCAAGGATATTCAAAAAAATGTGGCAATATTGGGAATACGATCTTGATTTAACCACGTGATCATCCTTTCATTCAAAACCACACTTTCAAATAGGTGTATTACTCTCAAGATTTTACATATTCTATACCTTGTGCAACATCTAAAGAATGTTTTCCTATGAAAGGCAACACTGTCAGAACAAAAGCCCTTCTCAGTTACCCCCACTGCTTAATGCTTTACATTGTCAAAGTGCTGTACAGTTGGTAATTAGACCACCAAAACCAACAAGTTTCCTTGGTTTCTATCTGCTTTATTAAAGAAAAATACAGAGAAGGGCTGTGCATTTTTTGTGTGAGTAACCTAGTTCAATATTCAGTATATTGGGTTTTGTCATGCTTTGTTCACTGTCAATTTTATGATTTTTGTGCCATTTGTGTTGCTATTTGTTAATATAATATGTTCTGCAGTAATTTTCTTTCATGACTGGACACAGACTATAAGCTAACTTTTTATATTAAAAAGCCAGCTCTACATGTTTCAAGTGGCTCTGTATTCGAAGGGCTCCCTTTATACATCAATGGCTCCCCACCTAGTATGACTCTTCCCCATCTTAAAGGATGAACTAAGAGAATCAACTTTCATAAAACATGCCACATGAGTGCAAACTGTCATCACCAATAGAGTCTGCTGTTCTGATAACATTCAGTGCCAATTCACTATGGTCTTGGACCATCGGACCAAAAGACCCCAGGAAAGAAAAGTATGGACAATCTGCTCAGGGCCGAACAGATGTGCAACACACTGCCCCCCAAAAAAGAATCACTTGATACCCTACAAGCATGCTTCTCTACAATGGAAATCAGATTTTTTCTTTTGGCTGATCTTCCACCATCACGTCTTGGGTATCTAAAAACAAATTGTCATAAAATGACTGTCTTCAAACAACCATGAGCCCAGACAAGACCCCTCTATTCATTTCCTCTTTAATGTCACTTTCACGGTTGGGGCATTGGTGACCATGAAAGTCGTGACAGCCACAGTGCCACTGAAAGCTCAGAGAACATAAAGATGGTATGAAGGACATAAGAAATCCAGGGGCAGGAGGTATACCCTAGAGATCACAAAATAAATTCTTAGGGATAGCTGTTGTTTCTGGTGTCTGAGTTATTAAAGCCGCCCAACAATATATGTAGCCAAAAATGTAGAGACTATCACACAGCAGGCCAGAGGCATGATCACATTAACAAAAATACCACAGAAACTGACAACTTCATTGGATTTCAAATGAAATCACAGGAAAGGTAACACATGCTTTCCAAAAGTCATGAGACAGGTACAGTTATTGCATGTGTTCCCAATGCAAAATGACATAATCATGAAAATATCAGAGACTCTGTAACTTATTCCAATAACCTCACTAAAGTCCAAATGATAAAGTCATGGATCGCCAACAGAAATGTTTTACACATATATACACACCCCATGACACAAGCATCAGCGCATATAAAGGCAATAGAATAGAAACATACACCACCGCTTATTCCACTGTAATAGAAGGGAACAAAAAGACTACTGTCGAAGAAAAGTAAGTAGAGGTAGGAAAAAGGTGTGACAGCTGCTGTGGAATCAGGAATATTATATTGTCTTTATAAATGTCATATGTAGCTGTATGGCCTTGCTAGTGATTTAATTCCTGGCTAAATGGGTAAAATAAAGAAGGGTTCCTGCAGGAATTAAAGACAAATGGAGATGATTAAGGCAAATCTGCAATACTGAAACAAGGTAATAAGTATTCTGAAGTTTCACACACACACCCCGCCCCGCCCCTTAGGAAAAAGCATACAGATTAGTTTGACCTGATTCAAAAACCAGAGCAGACAAATAACTTGAAACTGCATGAAAATAACAGCCCTGACCTGGGAAGAAATGGATGCAGATATCATGCAAGAACTGACAAGCATGAAACTGTGACCATCAGAAATAAGCTTTCTGAGAGGACCTCAAATATTTTAGATCTAGCAGAGTCTCCAGGTGGAAGATGGGTGACCATCTGGTAAGTTAGGCATGTAAATAAGCTGTTCATTTTTAAGATATGTTTTCTCTTAAATGCTTTTGTCCTGAATAAATTAGTAGTTTGTTGTAGGAAAGCTGGCTGATTGCTGGTTAACCATGTCAGTGTCCTTGAGAGAACCAAACTTCAGGTGCAGAACTGAACTCAAATCTACTGAGGCGATAATAGTGAATTGCTAGGGTCTGCAACCTAAGGGCCTGGTCTGGAGGGAGACAACTGTGGGATTCCAGCCTCAGAAACATCTTAGGCCTCCAGTTGTCATCTAAGTAGGGTGCCTTTGAGGAGACTGAGAGATCAGAGGTGCAGTTAACTCAGAAACTGAAACTAACTGTTCAAATACTTGCATGCCAGAATGAACAAAAAGGGAAACAGTAGTGTAAGTGGCTGGGTAAAATCTCCTGCAATACATATTGGAGGGAAATCCCATTAGCACTCAGAAGCAAAGATGCATTCAGTTCCAAGCACAGATACATAGCATAAAGAGCATGATATGTCAAAACTTCAAAGTATGCTCTGGTATAGGTCAAAGGCTAGTTATATGCAACATTAGAGAAAGAATGGCCAACCACAAGCTGCCTGTGCAGAGCAGATGCTGAACCATTAGATGTGTAGCATGTGGGCCAGAAAGGCTGATGGAATGCAAGATGGGAATCAATTAATTAGGTGTCTGTGTACATAGAAGTAAATGACTCTTATGTTATCCTCATGGAAAATCCCTAATTTGCTTCTTATAGATCGAGCACCATCCCATCTGATCTCCTTAAGACAGTCTGGGTGCATGTTTAGTCTATATCTGTCACTGGCAATCTTATGATCACTGACAGTGTAGCAGTATTCCTCGGTAAACATGCTTTATAATTCATTGGGCTTCCATCTTAATATATCAATATCAAAAAAGCCACCAAATATGAACCAATGTTGCTGAAGGCACTTGCTGATCTTGTCCTGCCACGTAATATGGAACAGTTGGTTCAATAAGAGATGGTATAACCATAGGTCTGTAGATCCACAACTTCGTAGTAAACTTGATGTCCTAATGTCTCCACAGAGATTGCTGAAAAGCCTGGAATATGGCTCTGGCTGCTATTTGAGCATCCACATCTTTCAAATATTCTCCAGCATTATCTATGGGGCTTCACAAATATTTGAGTGTTGCCACTTGCTCAATATTCCATCCAGACCAGGGACTTCTTTTTGTCCAGATTAACGACCAGACCAATAAGAGCTGCCTCTTGCCCAACCAGACCAGCCATCAGCTGCAGCGATTCACCAAACTGAGCCAAAAAGACAATGGCATCTTATTCAAGACACATACAAGATCTTGAAGCAAAATGGTGTTCAGCTCGGTGCCACTGAGAGCCGCCATGTAAATGACTCTCATAATAGCTTACACTTTAAGTTGTCACATGATACCAAATGTATTGTTCAGTAATTTTTGCTACCTTCTGTTTACATCTTTGATTTAAGGTTGTATTTTCAGTCATCACAAATTTTAAGGAAGACGTTAAAGGAACTATTTGCGTGAAAAACAAAATCTCAGGAGGGAAGGGAGTCTCAGTCAGGGTGATATGTTTGATCTTAGTGAGATGGGCCTGCGAATGCAGGGAGGCAAGTGGGAGCTAGCTGGTCTGCTGTTGAAGTATGTTTTACTTTTTACTGCTAAAAAGTTGTGTTTTTACCTCCATGATAACTAACTGGTGTGAGCCCTATCCCCCCCCTTGTCCCCTGAATTTGCTGTGTTCTTTATCTCCTTTCAGTTGTGCTCTGTAGTTCTCAGCATAGGCTCCTTCTTTAAACTTCTTCGAAGGGGGAGGAAAAAAGAAAGTAACGCATTCAGAGATGGGAGAGAAAGAAACAGTCCAATATTTATAGCACTGTTTTCCCAGGGACATGCTTATGCTCCTAATTTCTAGTTTTTTCCTTTCCTCTGCAGACTTGTTTGATTCCCCACAGATCACGCAGGCTTTGATGATCCTAGCACAGCTGTGTCTGTAGACAGGTCAAAATGGGGCCCGATGAAAAGCATAATAGGCGACCTGTTGCAAAGTAGTGCAGTGTTTTTAGTGTAGTTTTCTGTTTTGGCTTTAATGTGAAAGTTACTATACATGGACAATAAATGTCAAGGTAGGCAAAAGCTGATTCTGAAGTAAAATATTTTGGTAGCAAAAAGGCAAGCGGAGTGTTTTGTATGTCTAGCTGTATGTTTTGCACTAAATGCAGTTTTCCAGATGAGCAAAAAAGAAAAGATACATGTGATCACCATCTAGGAACTCAAGCACATATTTAGAAGCAGAAAAAGAGTTGCTACAACCTGCTTTTGGGAGGGGAGAGGGAAACAGATTATTGTGAAGAGTTTAGCAGAAAAATAATCCAACAAGAAACTTTTTTATATGGAAAAAGTATGTTCCCTACACAAACATAGGCCTTTGTTGCTCTGGAAGCAATATTACTAAAATCTACTTTTCTATGGCAAGCATTCCTAAATATTTCTTACACACACATTTTCCTTGGATTCTTTCGAATTAGAATTCTAATAATCTTGTTCATGGACTACTGTACCTTTTCTAGCAATGTATAAAGAATTTAATTGATGATCACTATCTTATTCTTACATAAATAAATACATATTCTTTTGAAATTTACGGTTGCCTTGAAACATTTGCAGTTTTTTCTAGAACAAATTATGCCTTTTCTGGGATGGAATACAGCCTCAATTATTATTTGAAGGATTTTATAGACACAAAATAAAATTAATCCATATTATAAGTTTTCTGTATAAATAATGGAATATGTCTGCTCTCCACACCACTTACTTTGCCCTTCTGGAAGGAAAATCATAGTAATTGTCTATTGTTACTGCAAATCAGAAGGTCTTACTATAATGCTTTTAAATATGGCAGCTATCCAGCATCAGATGGTTATTTGCTTAAAGTTAGGCATGTGTTTAGATTGTTTGCTGGATGGTGGCCTGTATGTGGATCCTTGTTATAACAAAACAACTATAATTGCTGTAAACTTACATGGTGTTTAACATGCATGGAAATAAGTATATTCCTTGCACAAACAGTTACACCCTGTCCTATGGGGGAACTCTCAGTTATTAAATGAAAATACAGGTGAAGCCTACAATCAAAGAATTTCATTGCATTCTTGCCAGGGATAATTCAAATAAGTGATTAATTAGATAGGCCTTGACAAATGCAGATACCTAGCTACTTGGCATGTAAGATGCATTTAGTGCTGCTCCTGAAAAACTTAAGTATTTTATTTAAGATGTATTACTATGGTAACCTTGGTATTTGAAGTATTGGACTTTACTTTCTTAAACTTACACTAGGAAATACCTTTCATAGTGAATAAACCCTAGTTACCTAAATTAACTGGTGGCTTGCTAAGGGGCATTGCTATAATTAAATATATGTGTACATAATTTATTACTTCATTAACCTGCTGCCATTTGTTTCTGAAGTGGCCTGTACTTTTCATTTTCATACCACACAGGTGATTGTAGTTACAAGTAATTAACAAATAAATACCAGATGTGTTTATAGTAGCAAACAGTGCCATAAAATAATAGCTGACACTGCATAAGTGACATCCTATGAAACTTATTGGGCTGCAGAAAGTAAGATAAAACTAGAGCATTATCAGAAAGATGCCACAGTAACATGGCAGCAGATGGCCTGTAATGATACATTGTCCATACCAATCAATACTGTGATGCCTTTCTCAATAATACTTAATACTTTTTACATTTTCAAAGGTATGGACAATGCATGTTTGAACTACAGCAGATCTTTTAGAAAAATATACAATCTTGATTTTAAAATTACCAGTGATGGAGAATCCTCAACCACCTTTGGTAAATTGTTCCAATGGCTAATTACCCTTTCTGTCAAAAATGTACATCTTGTTTCTAGTCTGAATATGGACTCCAGGGAGATTACTGATGAACCCGGCAAGCTGAGTAACACACACTGCCTCCTCAGCCGCTCCAGAACATGCATGGGGCATATCAAAATCTCAGGTTCTTCTTCCAAAAGAGAGGCGCTTTTGACTTTCCCCTGGGGCGGCTTGGGGTCTGTGGAGGGGCTCCTCCAAGCAGGTTGGGCAGAGGGGGCTCAGAGCTCTGGCTGGCCTGGGACTCCTGTGGCCGCAGAGGGGGGATAGGAGGTCTCGGGGATCCAGCCACGGAGGGGGAGCATCAGGGCAGGGGGCATCTCAGGGCTCTGGTCGTGGGGGGGGGGGGGGGTCTTGGGGCTCTGGCCGCAGGGGGCGCAGGGGATCAGGGCTCTGGCCGTGGGGGGGGGGCAGGGGTTTCGGGGCTCCAGCCATGGGGAGGGGCCTGGCAGAAGGGGTGGAGCTGGGGACTAGCCTTCCACTGCCCTCACCAGTTCCAAATAAAGTTGTAAAATAACCTCTCTACTTCTACTTGAGATTCCCCTATTTATGTATCCAAGAATAGCATTGGCCCATTTGGCCACAGCATTACACTGGGAGCTCATGTTCAGCTGATTATCCCACACAACCTCCAAATCTTTCTTAGAGTCACAGCTTCCCAGGATAGAGTCCCCCAGGATAGGTAAGTATGGTGCATTTTTTGTTCCTTGATATATACATTTAATCATATTAAAACATGTTGTTTGTTTTTTGCCATCTTACCGAGCAATCTGGTTTGCTCTGTATCAGCGACCTGTCCTCTGCTCAATTTCTGGCTGTACTGAAGGTTTCCTATGGAACTTAGGTTAAATGACTTGCCCATCAGTGCCTCATTTCCACATTCCTTTCTCCCACTCTTGTATGTCTTGTCAGTTTAGACTGTAAGTTGTGCGGAGGCCATTTTACTATGTGAATGTACAGTGCCTGGCTTTGGGACCCTGGTCTCAGGTGGGGCTTGTAGGCATTACTGAGTTACAAAGAATTCAGTTCCTAAGTGCATATTTAGATACCTAATATAAATAAATAAATAAATAAAATAAGTGGCCTTATTTTTCCAAGATTACCTGAACACTCAGCAATTCTTTGTCAGTGGTAGCTGTTGGTGGGATTTAAGAACCTGATATTAGGCACCCAATTTTGAAAATCATGTCAATACATGTGTAGTTAGGTGCATCAACACTTGTCCATGCACAAAGATGTGGTATTGCGAGAATATTCACACAGATTATTGTTAAACACCCAATTAGCCTACCAATAATAATTACCGTACGTTGAAACTGATAGTCATGTATATATGAAGATCACATGTATGCAGTTGTATATTGCTCAGAGACCATGGTGAGGATGAGGGCCACATAAACACCTAGACAGACATAAAAGCTAACCATGCTCAGTTACCACGATGCCTTGTTCTGTAGTATTAATTGCATGAATGTGTTTGCACCCTATGTACTATTGCAGGTAACTAATGATTCTTGAGCATTTTTCTAAGGTTGGGCACATCTCTTCAGAAGCTGGCAGCAAGAAGCAACACACAAGCAGTAGAGTGTATGACAGCATTTTTGACAGATACGGCAGTATTGGTGAGATACTGATAATTGCTACAACACAAGCATGTTTGTCTAGTTTTATCTTGAATATAAGATGGTTGTAATTTTGTGCTGGAAGTGGGAAGCCATGTCTGATGAAAGCTTTAGTACAGGCCAGTAGAAGCAAGGAGAGGAAAATAGTTTTCAAAAATAGCCAATAATACTGAACCTTGGTGTGTGGACTAAGCACTCACGTGAAAGAAATAATGTTGTTAGTTTGTTGTGTGGTACTTGTAATAGGCATCCTATAAGATGATTAATAAATGAGAGGCTGGTTAAAACTGCATGCAAGGCCCTGCCTATACTATTACTTTGAATTGAATTTGTAACTGGTTTCTGGGATGGCTGACTCTAACTATGGTAGTTGTCGTCTTATACAACTGTTAATACTTGGTTAGTAACTATGGCAGCTAATCATGTGTTGCCCTTGCCAGCAGGCTACACTCGCACTTAGTTGTCTTCTGTAAGCAGATTCTAATGCTATTTTGCAGGATAGATTGCACCATAACAATGCCTGTCTGAGCTGGCTGGCTGATCTTCCTTCCAGCTCTCTCTGTGGTAGCACTGGTGTTCTGTGTGCCTGTCCTTTGGCCGCTCTATAACTTGCTGAGGCAGTATGAATAGGTTTCCAGATTTTCCCAGAATGTATTGATACAATTAAGATTGGGAAGTGTGGACACACACACACACACACACACAAACACAGTTCATACATGGTGTTATGAAAAAATCTGTTGAGAGGTCATGAATCAACCATTTTTGCTGTAATCCGATCACCAATTGCCAGAGAGGGGGACACATAATGTATATAGGATCTAAGAGAAGTGGCAGTGTCCACTGGTGAGAGCAATGGACAAGTAGCTTGGAACTTTTCCACATGTGGCCTTAAGATCTCAAAATTTTCAAACCTGGTTTCTTAAAGTTGGGCACCTACATCCATATGTAGGCACCTAAACAAAAATGGCTTGATTTTTAAAGACACTAAACACCCACTAATTCTATCTGAATCAATAATCAGTAGCAGCAAGTTCTCAGCACCTTTGAAAGTCAGACCCTTTTTATTTAGGTGTTTATAGCTTTAGGAGCTTTGCTTTGCACCCAGGTATGTATATTTTAGCCATATAGAGATTCATTGATTTTTATCACTAAACCAACTGCTGCTGTCAATATATTTTACATTATAACTGTAGGCACCCAAGGATACAAAACTAGACAAGAGTCCATAGACAATCTGCCTACCTACCTTAATTTTAATAGTAAGAAAGAAATATAAAAAATGCATAACTGTTGTTATCAAGGGTGTTTATTATATTCAAGTAAAGGGACTCAGTCATGGTAGAATATAGAGATATTAGTACCATATTAGCTGAATCTAAAGCAATTCTACCTGACCTAAAATAATTGTTCATCACAGTACTTGCTGTACAGCCATCAACTTGAAAATATCTGGTGCTCACAGCTGTCTTGTGTAGTGGCAGCATGTGACTTATTATTACAGACATCCTGATTAAAGAATCTTTTCAGACTGATTAGGGATCTGTCACTATATATCTCAAAAATATTTATTATTTTGTCTAAAATGCTGGGACAACTTCTCATTTCTGTTAATGTTTAATTAAACTCTCTAGACAATCACCCGAACATTTTAACTGGTGCATAGAAAGTAAACATAAAAAAATTCTCCTTACTCATTGTAGGTGTGGCTGTTCTTGTTTTTAGCCAAGGCCCTGTGTGTTCTTTAATAAACTTGGCCTAAATTCTGCAGCAAGGCTCCAACTTATTCTGGGACTCCAGGGCAGCAGACTGGAAAATCAGCAGCAGCGTCTGCTAAATTTTAAAAAAATGAGGGTTTTATTGAACTAAATATGAAAATCAATACTGTGATCACTATAGTATTCCCTGTATTCAATTTTATGTTCAGTTCAATTTTAGACTTCCCATACATTGTCAGTCTTCAGTGGATTAGGACAACTTGCATTGAAAATGTGTATCTGTTTTGTAGAAGTTATCTGAAGGGACGCTAGATGTGTTGGTAGCCAGGTAGAGGACTTTGTTGTTGTTGTTGTTGTGTAGTTTTTGCACCTGGGAAGACTTGAAAGTGGTTCGGAATTGTCGCAAAGCACATTTCTTGTATGTTTCACTAAAATTACATAACATTAGTCAATTATGCTGATATTTAAAATTTGTAGTAATTTAGTCTTCAGAATTAACATCCCATTGAGATAAATGGGGCAGGCCATATCACTCACACCTATTGTTTCAGGCTGCCTACTGACCCAGGAAACTTTTAAACCAGGAGAAAAACAAGTGACCAATAGTTCACACTCAAATAATTAGGAAGCTTTTCATTTGTAACCACAAGGGTTAAATGAAAGCTTAGATTGTGCCACACAGTTCTGCAACAAAGGGTGAATTTCATGACAAATATCACAACCTCAGATCAGTTAAATATACTGCACCTGAGTTATAGGTAATACCACAAATAATGATGTGCAGAGACATAATCATCAGTGTCCTAAATGATGATATACTAGACATCATTTTCAGTATTAACCCCATCCCATGTTCACTGTGATTTTATATGGAATTACATCCCAAAAAAATGTTAAAAGAAGTTTAAGTTGCAAAGTCAAGCACTCCGTTGTTATAAAATACTAGAATTCAAGTTGCCTGTGCAATCTTAATTCAGCCCCCTTGTGCATATGCATTGTGATAGTCTTTAACTGCATGATCACATACAATTTTTTCACAATTCCTATGATCTCCCCGCATTCAGCTCCTGCCCCTATCTCTCCCTGCCTCACATAGAGAGCACAGGAAAGAGAGGTTCCCAGTTCTCGATTATGGATTTCCATAGATTCCAAAGCCAGAAGGGACAATTGTGATAATCTAATTTGACCATCAGCAAATTGGCTCCTGCACCACACTGACCCCCAGCAGGTGGGAAAAAGTCCTGCTCAGCCCCTGCAATCCTAGGATGCACCATGCTCACTGCAGACAGATTCTCTGGAGAGTTTAGTTGCCAAACCCTAATGTGCTTCTACTGAGCATGTGTGAACTGCTGTTTTTTCAGAGACTCATAACTTAGGCATTCTTTCACAGAGACAACAAAAAGCCATATTTCTGGCACCAAGGCAACATCCTTGCCTAATTTCAAGTTCTTGCTTGAAACAACTTAAAACAGGTGCTTATAATGGGAAATTTAAGTCAACCTTAACTATAGGCATTGCTATCTCTCCATGTATCCGAACATCAGCTGAGTTGTCACTGGAGCTGGTAGACTACTACAATGGCAGTTCAATCCAACTGTGTTTGTGTCCCTTTTTATTCACTATTCCTGAGCATTTGTGAGAATGGGGGTTTTGTACGCATGAACATTCCATAGCCTGAATATTTTTCACATAAACTGTTCAAATGATTATTGTGAACAAAATAATAAAAAAAATCAAATTTGGTTTGTGAATGATTCACAGACAGAAATAAGAACTAAATTTCATCAGATAGTTAATAATTCACTAGCTCTACTTATCTTCTGAGTTGTCTGTTTTTTACTGTGTCAAATTGACATTTTGTGTTTGGATATATGTACTATTGTTATCCTCCATCCCCCATGTACTTGTTGGTGAAAAATGTCTTGACTTCCTCACTGTATGCCAACTTCTGGAGCCTTTTTACCATATTCTCCCTAGACTTTTGTTCATGCTGCTGCTGCTTGTCATGATTGTAGCCAACAAATGTTCACCAAGGGGCACATATTGCTTGAATATAATTGCCATATATACTAGAATAGGTACTAACTAGAGATAGGCACAAAATTCAAATCTGGATTTCAACCCACTCTATAACATCCATCAGCTGTTCATCTTTGAGTGCCTTTCTCACTCAGTTTCATCATCTTGTCAGTGTCTGCTGGCCCCATACCTCATGATCCTGGCACAAGTCCACGCAAGCCTCTTCTGTCTGAATCATGTGGCTTATCTTTATATGTTTTTTGTAGGATCCATTGGCTGTGTGGAAACAGGGAAAGAAAGAGAGGGTTTAAGTGCAGCCATTTAAGTGTCAGAGACAGAGCAACTGTTCTGTCAAGTCTTAGCCTAATATCGCGAGACCTGTAGAAGCAGGGCTCACGTCAGAAGCGAGTGGAAAAGAGCAGAATAGTCAGTGTGACCTAGCCTTGAGATAATGATGTTTGAGAAGAGAAATAGCCTAAATAAAATGCAGATGTTTTTAATTAATGCACATCACAAAGAGGTATAAATGCTTGTGTGATTTTGCTTGTACTTTGGAGAAACTGAGGCAGAGATGCTCTCTGTCAGCTGTGTTCTTCCCTTGCAATTGCATGTCCTGAATAAAGCTGTCTCTGATTTTGTTGCTTCCAACCTGAGAGTGGAGTTTGTTTCTTCCACAGCTGGCACCTGCCACAGACTGGAAAGTCTTTCTTCACATTAACCTGCTCTGTGATACATCCATTACTTCCAATGTGTCACTAGTTATGCCTGCTGCCTCGTCAACAATGTGGGTGACAGGAAAGGGATTGTGTAATTCTCTACCCATCTCTTGTCCACAGTGCTTTATTCTCAGTGGCAGTTGCAGCTTGGCCTGTATCAGTGGTTTACTTATTGAAAGAAATATCCAGTGGATAGCATATCAAGAAGCTTAATATCATGACCAGAAATCAGAACATTCAAAGGATAGGCATGGCTAGTAATGCTGCATTGACCAGATGCATTGACCTGACCTCATAATATCAATCAACATCCCATTTAGGTGTGGATATGTTTATATAAGCTGACCTATCACAATGAGATCAGCATTGGAAACTGGGAGAAGTCATGGGTGTAGCTTATTGTGTCCTTTATCCAGGCTGGGCATTTCAGGGGATAGTGCTAGTTGTCTTGGAAGAATTTATGTTGTTATCATACAGTGGCAGAGTATATAGTGGAGCGCACATTAACCATTTAACTTTGAACAGCAGAAATGGAGATACCAGAACCTTGCTAATTTGGATTAATGACTGGGAACAAACATAAAATAAAAAGTAAAGCTAATGCATCACAAAATGTACTTTGTTCATTTATTTTGCCACTTCATTACTAAGGATGATACTTCATAGTATACTAGCTAATGTGCTGTAGTATATTAAGAAAGCAAGAAATCCCAATAATAAAGACCTTACTACAGCACCAGCTGTTAAACCTTTGTTGAGAGGTAGAGAAACACAAATTTTCATGTGTATTATATAAGTGCAGATAAGTAAGGGTTGACACCATACAAAAATGCTGTGGAAAAACAATAATTAAATTAATTCCTGTGATGTTAATCAAAGCCCTTGTGAAAGTAATAGCAGGATCATTGTATACTAGATTTTTATATTTCTTTTTCCCACCTGTATGACTGTAAACCAGTTATTGGTATTCTTGTTTGACATTATACTCAGAACAGTTTTTCTATATGTTGCCGTGGCCATCTGACCAACATCTAATTTAGTGATTCCTAAGAATATTATCACCAACTATAGCATGATGCTTCATTACCACATTAAGTAGCCTATCATTCTTATCATGTGCTTTGGTCTGCATGGTCTCAGGCCTATACACCTATACATTCTCCATGAATACTTTAAGCTCCTTAATTGAAAAACTGTATACATACACCAATTATCAGATAGAATGTGAAAACACGTTTATAATATACAATCTATTTGAACCCTTGTAACCTATTACAGTTACAAACTTGTAATTCCCAATAGCCTACCATTTATTCTATTTAAGCCAATGTAAATTTTGGGTGTGTATCCCGTGACACAATCTGGCTCTAGATGAATTGAAACAAGTTCTATTACTCATATTTCCAAACCAAAAAAAAAGTGTCTGTCTGTTTTTAAATTGTTTGATACTGACACCCATCCACTATTAATTAAGTGAGGAATGAGAATATTTGCTTCGTAAAGAACTGGCTGATCCTGTTTCCTGTACATCCAAACTCCCACATAGGTCAGGTGAATTTTAATGTAAACAAGGAATGCTGGATTTAGCTCAGTGTGCTGTTAAACTTATGTATTATGGCCACTGTTTCACATTTTTCTTCTTATTTATTTTAACTTCATTGGTAATTGTGGGCGTATGTCCCCTGTAGCAGAATTGGGCCCTTCACATTTATGTGAAAATGTTAAATTTCAAATTTAGATTAGTGTTTATAATCTGAGATCCAATTACTATATGGCTGTGGCATATAGTGTATATAGTGAATTTTAGACTGTTAAATTTTTGTTTATTGATTGATTGCTCTGATAGTGCTATAGCAGTGCTGCCAACTCTTGTGATTTTATTGCAAGTCCTCAATATTTGGTATTTTCTTAAAGCCTCAGTTCCTTCTCAGCTTTCAAATAAAAGTTTCTAGCCCTCAGGACTCAAAAACCTAAAAGGCAAACAAAAACAGCGCAATATTTAGTACTTTGAAGAAACTAATAATTTTAAGCTAAACATGATTTTTGTGGGCCTGATTCATGATTTTTGAATGCATGAGGTTGGCAAAACTATATTAGCCAGGACACAAATTACTTTCTTTGTTGGGCCTGTCCTGTAGTAGGTGACTTCTGGGTACCCTTCTGGCTCTGTCAATCTGTTTCTTCACTTCACCAGGTGGGTATTGTAGTTTTAAGAACTCTTGATAGAGATCCTGTAGGTGTTTGTCTTTGTCTGAGGGACTGGAGCAAATGCGGTTGTATCTTAGAGCTTGGCTGTAGACAACAGATCATGTGATGTGGTCTGGATGAAAGCTGGAGGCATGTAGGTAAGTATAGCAGTAAGTAGGTTTCCGGTATAGGGTGGTGTTTATTTGACCATTGCTTATTTGCACTGTAGTGTCCAGGAAGTGGATCTCTTGTGTGGACTGATCTCATGATCCAGGCTGAGGTTGATGGTGGGGTGGAAATTGTTGAAATCCTGGTGGAATTCCTCAAGGGCCTCTTTCCCATGGGCCTCTTTCCCATGGGTCCAGATTATGAAGATGTCATCAGTGTAGCGCAAGTAGAGTAGGGGCATTAGGGGATAAGAGCTGAGGAAGCGTTGTTCTAAGTCAGCCATAAAAATGTTGGCATACTGTGGAGCCATGCGGGTACCCATAGCAATGCCGCTGACTTGAAGGTATAAATTGTCCCCAAATCTGAAATAGTTGTGGGTGAGGACAAAGTCACAAAGTTCAGACACCAGGTTTGCGATGACATTATCGGGGATACTGTTCCTGACAGCTTGTAGTCCATCTTTGTGTGGAATGTTGGTGTAGAGGGCTTCTACATCCATAGTGGCTAGGATGGTGTTTTCTGGAAGACCACCAATGGATTGTAGTTTCCTCAGGAAGTCAGTGGTGTCTCAAAGATAGCTGGGAGTGCTGGTAGCCTAGGCCTTGAGGAGAGAGTCTACATAGCCAGACAATCCTGCTGTCAGGGTGCCAATGCCTGAGATGATGGGGTGTTCAGGATTCCCAGGTTTATGGATCTTGGGTAGCAGATAGAATACCCCTGGTCGGGGTTCCAGGGGTGTGTCTGTGTAGATTTGTTCCTGTGCTTCTTCAGCAGATGGTGTAGTTTCTTTTGGTAACCCTCAGTGGGATCAGAGGGTAATGGCTTGTAGAATGTGGGGTCAGAGAGTTGCCTAGCAGCCTCTTGTTCATATTCTGACCTATTCATGATGACTACAGCACCTCCTTTGTCAGCCTTTTGATTATGATGTCAGAATTGCTTCTGAGGCTGTGGATGGCGTTGTGTTCTGTATTGCTGAGGTTATGGGGCAAGTGATGCTGCTTTTCCACAATTTCAGCCCGTGTACCTTGGTGGAAGCACTCTATGTAGAAGTCCAATCTGTTGTTTCAACCTTCAGGAGGAGTCTACACAGAATCCTTCTTTTTGTAGAGTTGATACGAAGGTTTCTGTTGGTTAGTATGCTGTTCAGTGGTGTGTTGGAAATATTCCTTGAGTCGGAGACATTGAAAGTAGGATTTTAGGTCACTGCAGAACTGTATCATGTTTGTGGTAGTGGTGGGGCAGAAGGAGAGGCCCCGAGATAGGACAGACTCGTCTGCTGGGTTAAGAGTATGGCTGGATAGATTAACAATATTGTTGGGTAAGTTAAGGGAACCACTTTTGTGGCCCCTTGTGGCATGTAGGAGTTTAGATAGTTTAGTGTCCTTTTTCCTCTGAGAGAAGCAAAGTGTGTGTTTTAAATGGCTTGTCTAGTTTTTGTAAAGTCCAGCCACGGGGAAGTTTGTATGGAAGGTTGTTTTTTTATGAGAGTCTCCAGTTTTGAGAGCTCATTCTTGATCTTCACCTGTTTGCTGTATAGGATTGTTACCTCAAGGGGAATAAGGCAACGCTTCAGAAAGGAAAGCTTTAGAAATGGTAGAGGGGAGATAAAAGGAAAGCCCCTTTTACCAGAAGGACAGACTTGACTCCCTTCTGTATCTGTTACCGGTGGATTTAGCTTACAATAAGAGTGTCCCTCCCTCCCTGTGTGATGTAATAAAATGAAGAAAAGACAAGGTACTATGGTGCAAACAAAGGTAAGTGTATAAAGGGTAAAGGTACAAAAAACTGGGAAAAATGGGGGGAAGAAACACAGACAAACATACAGTGATTAGGTGACTGGCTTTAGGAGCTTGAAGCTCAGACCCACAAAATCTCCCTTGGTATTCAGAAAAACAAGAAAGAAACCCCAATACAGAAACCTTTTCTACGATTTAGGAGCAGTGGACACAGTGTACAGATGCAAAGCCCAGGACCTTCTACTCTCCGGCTGATTTAGAGCCTTCGAGGAGGACTACTGGGGAGTCCCGATGACAGTTGGACTTCGTTGCAGACTGGGAGACCCTCTGGGATGATGGACACCAGGAAAGCAGGACCCTCCACAGGTAAGATGGATTCGGTTCGCTGTGACGGGGATAGTGATGACAGGCCCTCTCCTTCCTCAGCCTCGCTGCGGGATAGATAGTACTCTACTCTCTCGCTCTGGAGCATTAGGAAGACCTGACCATGCACACGCTGCTGCGGAATTGATAGCTCTGCACAGGCGCTGAACAAGATCTTATATAATCTCTAAGGTGGGAAAAGTTTTGGGGGAATAGAATGTTGGGGGTTAGCTTTGGCAGGAAAAGCTGGTTCAGTCTGGTTTGAGACAGAGGACTCCAGTGTCCAAGTTGTCAACAAGTCCGCTTACAAAGATAGAGTCCAAGGGTCATAGTTCATATACTCCATATTAGATTCTATTAAAGCCAGTGATTTACTTAACCTTACTTCATTACATTTACTTAACAATACATTATTAAAACAACTAATCAAACATATTAAATATTACCAACATTTCTTACTTTTTCATACCTAACAGGATGTTGATCAGGTGGTTCCGCAGTTTCTTTGAGAGTGTGTGGCACAATCTCGCAGCATAGTCTGCGTGGCATGTTGAGTGTAATGGATTTTTTACCTTCAGTCCTTTTGGTATGATGTCCATATGTTTGCATTTGGAAAGGAAGATGATGTCTGTCTGTATCTGCACGAGTTTTTTCATTAAGTTGATGGATTTCCACTTCATATGGTTAAATTCAGGGCCTTGAATGGTGACAGGTTTCAGAGTGGTAGCCGTGTTAGTCTGTATCAGCAAAAACAACGAGGAGTACTTGTGGCACCTTACACTGGCCTGGTCTATACTGGGGGTGGGAAGGGAATCGATCTAAGTTACACAACTTCAGCTACGTGAATAACGTAGCTGAAGTCGACGTACTTAGACCTACTCATGGTGTCTTCACTGGGGTGAGTCGACTGCTGCCGCTCCCCTGTTGACTCTGCCTGCGCCTCTCGTAGCGGTGGAGTACAGGAGTCGACAGTAGAGCGCTTGGGGGTTGATTTATCGTGTCTACACTAGACACGATAAATCAACCGCCCCTGGATCGATCACTGCCCACTGATCCAGCAGGTAGTGTAGACATACCCACAGAGACTAACAAATTTATTTGGGCATAAGTTTCGTGGGCTAAAACCCACTTCTTGTCAACTGGTTGAAATGGGCTACCCTGATTACATGGGCCTTATTACCATTATAAAAGTGATTTTTCCTCCCTTGGTATTCTACTGTTGAGAATAGCCCACTTCCACCTTAATTGAATTGTCTCATTAGCATTGACCCCCCACTTGGTAAGGCAACTCCCATCTTTTCATGTACTGTGTATTTATACCTGCCCACTGTATTTTCCACTCCATGCATCTGCTGAAGTGGGTTTTAGCCCACAAAAGCTTATGCCCAAATAAACTTGTTAGTCTCTAAGGTGCCACAAGTACTCCTCATTGTCTGTTTGGTTTTTTTAAATGAATTGTAAGTTGCCGGAAGGGTGATGCACAGTATTATTAAACATGGTTATTGATTGTCTAAAGCATCAACAAGCATGCTGCAATTCCAGATTATGTACATAGTGATTGCATATGGGCAAGATAAGCCAGGCAAGGTTTGGAGGTGTGAGGAAACAATTTAATGGACTTGAGCCAGTGAATGGCCTATGAGTCAGCAGTGGTTAGCCAGGGAAGACCTCCAGGGAGCCCAACACAAAAAGAACAACCATCCAGCATGTGTGCAGCATCCTCTATGGCCCCAAAGCTGCACCCTGAGCTGTTCTGGATGCCCCAGGCATAATCAGTCTTGGCACAGCAAACCGCTCCACACCTGAACATGTTAAACTGGCTCCAGTGGCAGAGTGGGAGCCCAAAGCCAGATAGCCATTATTGCAGCCTTGTGATGATGTAGGCATTCCCTGGTAATGGCAAAAGTTCTCTCCTGTTCTGTCCACCACAATGAGCTGATAATGTTATCAGCTGGATGGAGACAGTGCAGCACTATCCAGTAGGATTTCTGCTACTCAGTTGGTGGTGAGCTGCATCCCATATACTCCTGAACAGTGGCAAATGTGCTTGTTGCTGTCCTTGATGATCTGTTTGTTGTCTGCATTCTGACGCTGGATGTTAGGAGGAGGAATATTGGCTAGGACTAGTAACCATACAAGTTTTGTTGGTTTCAGTGTGCCTGGGATAACTCTCACGGAATGATTAAGCTGTGTGTCTGCTCGTCTAGTGCGGGGAGATGTAGCGGGGTGAGCACCCGCTACTGTCCTGATGGGGTTGGAAAAGCCCTGCAGAGGGCTGTGGCAGGGGAAAAGCTGGGCTGATTGGGGGAAAACAGCCTCAGCTGTGGCCATGCCCCAAACAGACCCAGCTGGCCCTATAAAGGCCAGGGAAGCCACACTCTCTCTTTGCCTTTAGAGGGAGAAGGGCCTGGCTGCTGGGGAGCGTACCTGGGTACCTAAGGTGGAGCAGGGTTGGGGGAAGGCAAGAGGAGCTGGGGAGCTCTGGCCTGGAAACCCCCCAGGCTGCAGGCCTAGGGTAAGGCCAACTGGGTACTGGGGTTGCGAAGGGGCAGCCCATGCGTAGGCAGAGGCAGCAGGTCCAAAACCCTTTGCCTGTGATGAGTGGCTGATACACTGCAGTCTGCCCCAGTGAATGGGGGCTAAGTGATGACTGGCAGTAGCCAAGACTGAGGTGAAGTGGGGATAGTGGGTGGGGATTCCCTTGGGAGGGGAGACCCAGAACTGTGGGGGGTACTGCCAGGGGGCAGCACACAAGGAAAGGGGCACCAGGTCCTGGGAGGGACATGGGACCAGAGTGAGGTAAGGTGGATCACCGGCCTGCAGAGGGTACTCCAAGGCTGGAAACGAGCTAATTCCCATGGACAATCAGCAGGAGGCGCCTCAGGGGTGAATCTGTGCTGTGTTACAGGAGAGTTTGACCAAACTAGAGCACAGCATTCATCAAATAAGTAACAGAGTGAGCTCTGAACTAAGTAGTGTTTGTGCATTGGCTCCCAAGGTGGACCTTACTAGTTTGTTCAGAAGACAATTTCTGCTCTCGATCTTTTGAGCTACTTTAGTGAGATGGTATTTGTATGTGTGTGAGCACAATCTAGGGTGACCCTGGTTTTGAATCATGTACCAACTACTGGCCATTGCCCAAGATGTTAAGCTCAAGTTGGCTCTGAGCAACTATAAGTGGAAGCATGTTGACACAGTCTTTGATGTACTTGTTTTCAGTCTCTATTTCTTGCAATAGTCACCTATGGCAGCCATATCGCTGTTCAGTTCCTCTTCAATGTTTTGGAAGCCACAATTCATTGAGGCCAAGCAAATATCATTGGCATACATGAACCTCCTGGAGATGGTGTTTGGTAGGTCACTGATGAATACAGTAAATAGAGTTGGTTGCTAGCACTGAGCCTAGTGGGAGTGTGTTCTTCTGGAATCTCCACATGCTGGTTTTGTGGCCCAGCACCACCTGGAAGCATCTACCTTGGTGCATCAGCTCAGTTGCCCTGACAAGCCATCTAAGAAGAACTTTTGACACCTTGTACAGTAGACTAGAATGCCAGATGCTGTCATATGATCCTGTAAGGTAAAATAAAGACTGCTCCAGTTTTCTTCTTCTCTTGAAATGCATTCTCAATGTACCTAAGTGCTAGCGCTTGGTCATAAGTGCTTTGATTTGGTTGGAAACCTGCCTGATCATTACTCAAAAGTTGTCCTGTCATAGGTATAATTCTCTGTATGATCATCTGCTCCAGGAGGTCATAGCTACAATTCAGGAGCGATATTGGATGATAGCTGGCTATTGAGTGGTCTTTACCTGGTTTTGGTAAAGCTACCACCTTAGCTTTTTGCCATGTTTTGGGTATTATGTTCTCCTGTATGACACAGGACATAGAATCATAAAAGCATAGGACTGGAAGGAACCTGAATAGGTCATCTGGTCAAATCCCCTGCAGTCCAGGCAGAACAAAGCAATAACGAGACCATTCCTGATATGTGTTTGTGATATGAAGATGGACAACTAGTATTGTTTTTTTTGTCCCAAGATGATGATGTAGTTCTAGTGATATATAAACAAGAAGAAATTATGAACACTAGCTAGCACAAAAAATCATGTAGGTAGGGTAGACATAGGGTCTAGGAATGATAAGAGATTCATGTCAAAAAAGCATTTTACTACATATGAGGTGTCAATTCTTTTCAAATGTTAACCATTGAGAAGTTAGATTGTGATGAACTCTCTCTCCTCTTCAACTGGTTGAAGTGCACCTATAAAGAGCACTGTTTACAGCAGGGGTCGGCAACGTTCGGCACGCAGCTCGCCAGGATAAGCACCCTAGTGGGCCGGGCCAGTTTTATTTACCTGCTGACGCGGCAGGTTCGGCTGATCGCGGCCCCCACTGGCTGCGGTTCGCCGTCCCGGGTCAATGGGGGCGGCGAGAAGCGGCGCGGGCGAGCGATGTGCTGGCCGTGGCTTCTCGCCGCCCCCATTGGCCCAGGACAGTGAACCACGGCCAGTGGGGGCCACGATCGGCCAAACCTGCCGGGTCAGCAGGTAAATAAAACTGGCCCGGCCTGCCAGGGTGCTTACCCTGGCGAGCCGCGTGCCGAACATTGCCGACACCTGGTTTACAGGTAAAAGCCACTGACCACTGTGAGGGAGAAGAATGTGATACACGATATTGAGGCTAATATTTTCAGATGTGGGTGCCTAAAGTAATGCACCTACTTCCACATTGAGGCACCCTAATTAAAGTGGCCTGACTTTCATTGGTGCTGAGCACCCCAATTGCTCCTGAAGTATTGTAGTAAAAAGAAATACAAGATATAAGTCCATCAGACTAGGGTATTATCCACCAAGAAATCTATTGCATCCCCAGCCGGGCTCTCTCATAGACAGTAACCCTGACTGGAGTCACCCAGCATGAGAAGCAGCTCCGTACTGCCCCCTCAGTTCCCTGCTTGCACCTGGCTGCCGGGGGGAAGGGGCTGAGTGAGCTGGAAATGCTGGGTGCGGGGGAGGGGGGGGAAGTGCAGCAGGAGAAAGGCAGAGCCTAGGGTTGCCACCTTTCTAATTGCTGGTAATCAGACCCCAAGGTCCCATCCCTGCCCCACCTCTTCTCTTGAGACCCCGCCCTTTCTCCACCTCTTCCCCTAAAGCCCCGCCTCCATTACGCACTTCTCTTTCCTTCTCCCACCATCACTGACTGGATCATCTCCACCTCCCTCCCCTCCCCAGCTGAGCTCCCTCTGCTCCATGGCTGGGATGGGAGCTGCTTTAGCCAGGGCCGGCTCTAACTTTTTTGCTGCCCCAAGCAGCAAAAAAAAGCGCCGCCCCCCCCGCCGAGCGCTGCGCTGCTGGAGCGCCCCCCACCGTGCGCCGCGCCGCTGGAGCGCCCCCACTCCCTGCGGAATGCTGCGTTGCACCACGCTGCCCCCCGCCACCCGAAGATTGGCCGCCCCTTACCAGGTGCCGCCCCAAGCATGTGCTTGGTTGCCTGGTGCCTAGAGCCGGCCCTGGCTGTAGCCTGACAAGGAGCCTATCTGCAGGTAGGAGGTGGTCCTGGCTGATCAGGGGCTGGTGCAGGTTAATGACCAGTGCCTTCCTCTGCCCCGCAGTAACTGAATTTTGGGTGTCTGGTCATTACATCTGACCAGACATGCCAGGTCCCCTTTTCAACTGGAAAGTCTAGTAAAAAACTGGGCACCTAGCAACCGTAAATAGCACCTAGACATAGAAGTTTAAAAAACGGACTGTCTGTGTAAAACCTAGATGGGTGGCAAACCTAGCAGAGCCTCCCTCCCGCACCAGCAGGCTGAGCAGAGCAAGCCCTGCAAGGCAACTCAGCACTCACAGAAATCGGGGGGGGATTTAACCCCACATTCCCCCACCAATGCCAGGGACACCATTTCAGATTTTAGTGGGGGGAGGGGCAATTTTAACTGTGATTCCAGGGGCTACTTAGCTACCTGAAACCTTTAGAGGGTTCTCTTCCCCCTTCCCCCCAGATAATAACTTACAAATTAGCTGACAGCCCTGTATCTAATTCCTATATAAATATTAGAGCTGAGTTGGTCTAGTACTAACATGTTCTGACATCTTGTGTCAAGTCACTTAAGTGACACTGGTTAAGTTTAAAATTTTAATGTATATTACTACTAACTCTTGAAGACAACAATTTAAACAATTGTAGAAAAGCCTAGATTACTTTCTATCACTTTTTTTGCAGTTCACCAAGCTTGGAATAGATCATTTACCTTTTGGAAACATCTTATTAGGACAAGGCCCCATGAGTTTATACTGCACCTGCCTGGGGCTCTAGGGGTGTTAACCTACTACAAATAATAGACTAGAAACTGACTTTAAACAGGAGTGAAACTGACACTTTCAAGTTACTTTCACAGTATTGCCAATCCTAAATGTTCAAAAATCATGAATCAGACTCACCAAAAATCACGAGATTGGCTTTAAAATTGTGAGATTATGTACAAATAATAGATTTGGAGTTCTTTTTAATTGCCTTTTGCTTTTTTAGCCATTAGGATGCACTCGGGTCACATTTTGAAGCTTTCTCTACAAGCCATGAGGGCTAGAAACTTACTTTTTCTTTAACAACAAAGGCTGAAATCATCACATATCCACTTGACTCCAGGAGCCGGGCTTTAAGGAAAACAATAATTTATCATGAGACTCATGACAAAATCATTAGAGTTGGCAACACTGCTTACACTTCTGTTTAAAGGCTAGTTACTTTCCAGAAGGCTCTTAAACACAACACTACAGTGACTGAGTTGCAGTTCTCACAGGAGAATATTTAAAACCAAACACCAAGAAAATTCCACATTTTAAAGTTGAGAAAAAAATTTGAGACTTCTGAAGTATATCCGGGCCAGTGAGTGCAGGAAAAGAAAACAAACAGGCACAGGAGCTGGGCAGCTTTTCTTCTTGAAAGGAAGTTGTAGGTTCAAATCTTCCAGTCTTTAAACAGGTAAAACTTCTGTTGCCATCAGCACCAGATATTATTCACTCTCAGATATTAACATGTGCTCAATAACTATACACTTAAATATCTGAGCCATCTTATCCAAGGCTACACATTGGCTCAAATATTTTCTAGCATGTTCAGAACAGTGATGAGCACGTAGATGGTGCCTAGGGCATAATACAAATCATGACAATAATTGTCAACTTTATGAACTCTCTAGATGCAATTTCTGTTCTTTGTGCGGGAATTGGCCTGGATACAGCTGAAACCCTAAGAATTTGAGACATGAACACATCTGATGCTCATATGATACTTTCTCATTCCTTCCTTTTCTCAAACTCAAAACAAAATGGTTTTCAGTTAACATGTAAAATTGCACAGCAGCATGGGGCAGAATCTGCCACTCCTTGGGAGTTAAGTGATCTCCTCTAGTTGACTCTCATTCTCTATTTTTCTTTCTTCATCCTGCCTGACCTCTGTGCTGCTTCTTATGCTATCAACCATGACATCCTTCCCAACCACCTGGGACCATTTCCTGGAGTCTCAGAAAACTGGCTTTCTTGATTTTGCTCCCATCTATCAGAGTCCTCTTTTTTGCAGCAGAGAGATAAGTTAGTTCAGTGGGTAGGGAGCTAGCCCTGAGAGACCTGGGTTCTACTCCCCCAATGGACTTCTTGTATGACCTCAGACTAGTGCCTTAGGAACAGAGTTTCAAAGCCTTTTAGGCACCCAAAGATGCAACTAGGCATCTAGTGGGGTCAAAAAGCACCTAACCTTCTAGGCACTTTTGAAAATCCCATACCTTTGAATATCTGGCCTTCAGTCTGTGAGTGCGTCAGTGCCCTATCTCTACAATGGAGATAACAGCACTGTTCTACCTCAGCGAGGTGCTGTGAGGCGAAATAGGTTAGACATTGTGAGGCACTCAGATACTATGGTGACGGGGGGGGGGCCACATAAGTACCACAGGTAGAGTGGGAACCTCTCTATACCACTGCTATCCCTTCCCTCCGTTTTGGCTCCTTTTCACCTATGCCCCCAAATCTCCCTGTTTTCTGAATGTAACCTTGGCTAAGAGGGCTTGGCTGTATTTCTTCTGAGTTCCCTGTGTTCTCTCTTCAATAACCTCCACCTCCTGCAGAGGGATTCCTGTTTTACAGGCTCATCTAACTGGCCAGATCCTTAATTTATTTACCAGCCCATTCTTATCCTAATCACCCTGCCTCTGTTTGTAAACAAAATACAGACTCCCTGCCCCAGGGGCACCTCTCCTCTGCAGAACTCACATTACACACTAATGCTGTGCTGTAGTTAAGAGCTCCACCTGGGAGCACGCAGGCACGCCTCAACAGGGGGAGGGGAGGAGAGCATGAGCCCTCCCTGCCCTGTGTCACTTCTGAAAACAAAGGTGCTGAAATATGAAGAAAGGAAAGTTGCATAGATAGGGTGACCAGATCACCCAGTCACCCAGGTCAAATATCGGGACGCGAAATTCCTTCCTGACCCCAAATATAGTAATTAGACCCTGAGCATATCAGCATAACCCGCCACCAAGACAACTGGGAAAGAATTCACTCAGAGCCCTCCCCATCTAGTGTCCCACCTCGGGGACATATTTACTACTAGCAGTCGCAGATGGGCCACATGCCATTGTAGGCAATCTCATCATACCATCCCCTCCATGAACTTATCATGCACAGTCTTGAAACCAACTAGGTTTTTGACCCCCACTGCTCCAAGTGGGAGGCTGTTCCAGAACTTCACTCCTCTGATGGTTAGAAACCTTCACCTAATTTCAAGCCTGAACTTGTTGATGAGCAGCTGATGTCCAGTTGTTCTTGTGCCAACATAGGCCTTTAACTTAAATAACTCCTCTGAATATCACACATCATTCAGAAGAATGATAAAGGGTGCCATCTACTGAAGATATGCAGAACTGCTGGCTTGTTTGGACTGATTTTCATGCAGCAAAACACAGCTAATAGTTTAAACCAGGGGTAGGCAACCTATGGCATGCGTGCCGAAGGTGGCACACAAGCTGATTTTCAGTGGCACTCACACTGCACGGATCCTGGCCACCAGTCCAGGAGGCTCTGCATTTAATTTAATTTTAAATGAAGCTTCTTAAACATTTTAAAAACCTTATTTACTTTTCATACAACAATAGTTTAGTTATATATTATAGACTTAGAGAAAGAGACCTTCTACAAACATTAAAATGTATTACTGGCATGCAAAACCTTAAATTAAAGTGAATAAATGAAGACTCGGCACACTACTTCTGAAAGGTTGCTGATCCCTGGTTTAAACTAAACTAATGACCAAAGTAACTGAAAATTAAAACCTGTGGCAAGAAGTTTTAAATACCAAATATAAATCTGGAGAGAAAGAAGTGGCCACAGAGGTCTTGTGAAATTTACAAATCTGAAGTAAAGAGTTGTGTATTTGAGAGAATAAGACCAATAGTAATGTTTCCATTAAACTAAACTAAAGTGAATTAGAAACAGCACTTTTAAAACAAATAAGCAATAACAAACAAATCGTTGTAACTCTTGCTAGTGCATAAGGACTAATGACAAACTAATTGTCTACAGATATAAAACAGACGAGCTTATTTTCATTCACTCATCTCTGTTGTTTAGTGCTAATGTTATCAATGCTGTACGATATGCAAAAGAGAGATGTTTTTCTTGAAGTTTTTTACAGTCTAGACATAGACATGTATTGTAGTTTTTGGCTGGTATAATGGTTTTGGTTTGTTTACTTTGCAAAAAGCCAGTATATATACTGAGAAATACATTAGAAAGTAAAACAGATGTATACGTCTTTCAGTTTTAAGAATGTGGCAGAGGCAAAGATATTTGTTTTTTAATATATTCTTTTCAACCGGATAGTACCATTTAAAAATTAAAGCCCTGAAAGCTTGTAAATAAGGAAGCTGGTCTGAATTGATTTTCTTACCGGAAGGCGGCGCTGTTGCATCAAGTAAATAATAAGTGCAACAATTTTATTTTTATGTATATAAAACAAACTAGAGAGGGAAATAAGACCATTACTTTGGAGTGAGGGAAAGACACAAACGAGAGATGGTTCAATGTCAGAACATACAAAGCCCTCTTTCAGGAGTAGGCATAGTGGCTACAGGCTACACGCTTACAATCTACCTATTCATTTTCTACGCCGGAGAGGAGGAGGAGACAGGTAGATGAATCGCCTGTTAGTACAGCTCTGTGTATAAATTATGCGTCTGAATGAAATGAGTCTAATCACTGTTTTCAGGGACACGTGTTTGGTCTTTCACTGAGAAACTGGGATCCTCACTTTGGACAGTTTTCATCCTCCAGTAGGGGAGGAAAAAGAAATCTCCAGTGAAAATCAGAGTGAACCCCCTTGTTTCTGATGGTCTCCTGCAGGCAGAGAGTACTCGGGATGGCGTGGGGAGAGGGAGGGGAAAGATGCACTTTCATTGCCTACAGGTGATCGCGTTGTCCTACATCAACAACAAGGAGTCTGGTGGCACCTTAAAGACTAACAGATTTAAGGTGCCACCAGACTCCTTGTTGTTTTTGTAGATACAGACTAACACGGCTACCCCCTGATACTTGTCCTACATCCACTCCCCCACCCTCTTCCTTCCAAGCCTCCCGACTCGTTCATTCGGGTCCCGCACACCCGTCTGTGCGCGCAAAGCAACCCGTTGCACGGGGCTGAGCGGGCGGAGAGCCCCGGGGTGGTGCACAAGTCGCTCCGTTCGCCTCCCCGGCTACTCGGCGCGGAGTTTTGCAAATTGACACAAACGCGTTGAGTTTAGAAATCCACCGCCCCGCCCCCCGGCTTTCTCCTCCCAGTGGACCCTCTTCCTGCGTCCGTTTTACATACGGGCCGCTCAGCTCGGATTTCACTGGCTGCCTCAGCCCCCTCCGGAGCCGCTGATTGGTGTTTTTCCCAGGTTATTTGCATGCCGTCTGCACACGGGGTGCCCAACAGAGGAGTTTGCTCAAAGCTTCTGCAAGTGTCCGGAGCGCCGGCTGGAGCAGAGCCTGCAGCTGCTCTTGGGCGCTCCTGCTGCCGCGCTCCCTTGATGGGCTGGAGCTGTGCTCTGGGTAGCGATTTGGAGAAGGATTCTTTGGGCTAGTCTTCTGGATCCGTCCTCTTCCTGCCTGATCAGCCCTTCGCTGCCTTCAGAACCACCCGGCTCGCCGGAGAGGTGGGGTTGGCCTTGTCTTGTGTCTCTGACGTGACCTGCCCTGCTAGGTGGAGACTCCTTTGGCACGTTGGGGAGTGTTTGATACTGACACTTTCCCCTCCCTCCCCGTACTTTCCATCCTTGCTCCAGACGGAAAATGCATGATCTCAGCCTGCCTGTGGAATGGAGTCAGCTGGCACCCAGCAGAGCCTGAAGGAGCCTCTGAAGCTGAAGTGTGAACTTGCTTCTCCTCTGCAATGTTATAAGCTGCTCAGCGGTTCTCTTTGTGGTGCCAGCCTCTCTGGTCCACTAACTGCTGCAGGGATCTAATTTCATCTTCACCTTTCTGTGCCTCTAAGGGGCTGGATCACAAGTCTTTCCTATGGCTGGGATATACAGCTCTACTCTGAAGACCCTGGAGGATTTAACCTTGGACTCTGGTTATGGGGCAGGGGATTCCTGCAGATCCCTTAGTCTCTCTTCTTCTAAGTCCAACTCCCAAGCCTTCACATCATCTCAGCACAGGGGCAACTGGTGGTACTATTCAGGCTCCATGAATAGTAGGAATAACAGCTGGGATACAGTGAACACTGTTCTGCCAGAAGACCCTGAAGTTGCAGACATCTTTTCCAAGTGTCCTAAACTGCCAGATCTAGAGGAATTCCCTTGGACCGATGAAGACATTGGGAAAATACTCAGAAAAGGAAAGGGGGAAGGAAATACCAGAAACTTTTCTCAGGAAGCTGTCAGGAGACTCTCTCAGCTACTTAGGAGAGCCCTGATCAGGATCTCCAGGGAGGCCCAACGTCTGAGTGTGATGCATTCCAAATGCACGAGATTTGAGGTCCAAAGTGCCATCAAGCTCATCCAGAGCTGGTCACTGTCAGAAAGCTGTGTCCTGGCTACTGTCAAGGCTCTTTCCCTGTACAGCATGAGTGCAGGAGATGGATTGAGGAAAGGCAAGTCCTCCCGATGTGGCCTCACCTTCTCAGTGGGGAGGTTTTTCAGGTGGATGGTGGACACTAGGATCTCGGTAAGGATTCATGAGTATGCAGCTATCTCTTTGACGTCTTGTATGGAGAATCTGGTGGAAGAAATCAAAGGCAGGGTTCTAGCGAGTCAGAGCCCAGATGGAGGAGGAGTGGGGGAGATCTCCTCTGAAATCCTTGAGATGGTCATCAACAATGATGCTGAACTTTGGGGAGTACTGCAGCCTTACGAGCATCTCATCTGTGGGAAAAATGCTAATGGTAAGTCCAAGTTATGCAACTGTTACCATAAAGATTGTTGTTATGCAGATACTACTGTGATAGATGTAGACCTGATTTTTGGCTGCTTTGCACCTGTAAAAAGTAGATGCAAAACATTACCAAATCAGAATATGAAGATATTGCAATCACTGTGCACGGGTGTAAATTACTACACACGGTGCAACAGCAGTGGAAAAACAGGCCCTTTGTTATCAACAAAAATAAAGGCATTTGAGACTGCCATTAACTTCCTACTAGTTGCACTCTCAGCTTATTAGCATTACTAAGAAAGAATGAGTGTATGTGTACCTCAATATTGATAAGGGAAAGTTGCATTAACAAACTTTCTGAACTTTATTTTGATTTTAAAAAAGTACCCTCATACTTTTTTCTGAAGAGCTTGCCAGTATCATATAAAGGATGATATTGAGAGCTTTGTGGGGCAAACTTTGTGATCTTAAGCATGTTTTTTTTCCCAGATACAACCTATAGAAGGAAAACAACTATGAGGTTGTTTGTTTTTTTCAAAAATAACTGTACAACTTCTGAGCAAACAACAATTATTTAGGATCTGTTGGTGTAAAGCTTATAGTGCATGGTATGTATATGTAAATTATACCAATTTTCACTCAGCTCACCAAATTGAGGATTATAGGATAGTTTTTGATTAATTAGAAAAACATAGTATTAAGATACTTACCCCTGTAATCTGATTAGGAGAGTCTTTAGGCAGGTAAGTGAATAAGCAGATAGTAGAATACTGGCATTTTCCTGTGATACTGAAAGATACAAGGTTTAAAATAAATTTTGACAGTTCTCTGGGGAAACTTGCAATATTCGTCTTTGAACTGTGTCACTGAATGTTAAAGAGCAACTGATGTCCCATGTAAATGTTTGAGAAGCATTTAGTACCCGAAGAAAGGTTGTTTAGTTTGTGTTCATCTGTTCAGGTTGCTTAGTCCTCATCTGAAGTCATAAACAATTGTGACATCTATAACTTCATATTGAGGGACAAGCAAAAGGAGCAGATCTACCCTTAAGAAATAAAGATCCTGTTCTCATGTGAATGTTTGTTTAAATGCATGATATTTCATTACTAAGGACCAAATCCTGCTCTGTGCTGCACAGGTGTACTAAGGAAAAGAATTGAGACAGCTCCTCACCTCCTTAGCATTACCCCTTACATTAGCAATAAGGCAGTGTCTCAGAGCACTAGGAAGAAGCCTTAATTTCTGTGGGCACAGCTGAACACAATTTATTTTCTCCCTTCCTTAGCTAGGCTTGATCCAGCCTGTTCAGCACAGCCACCACATGCATGAACCGCCATCACTCCATGCCTTCGCCCCGAACGTGTGTGTCTATTAGATATGGGCTGGAGTTTTCCAATATGTGGTAGAGAAATGCAGCAAATATGTTATATGTGCAGAGTTGTCTCTAAACAGTGTGGCTTTTTGGAATGTTTCTTTGGCATGGTGGAATACATAACTGCAAATTAGGTCAAGTGAAATACACAAATGAATTCACCTCCTTTTTAAACCTCAGCTCTTTAGTGTCAGGACTGTATCCTCTGTGCTGGGAAAATGCCTAGTACATTTTTGGCTGCCACCAAAACAATACTAGATAATCCTGTGCAGGCCATGAGAGCATCTGTAGTTGAGGATCTATGTGAAAGGACAGGAGGACCCTCTTCTCCCTGTCCCTGTCATCTGGAGTAAAATATTTCATGTGGTTCTACTTGGAAAGGTTTGTCCTCTAGGTAAACCATATTCTGTGTTCAGTTTTTGCCACACAATTTCTGTCTTTGAGATAACTGAGTGTTAAGCCATAGCAGGGTGACCAGAGAGCAAAGGTGAAAAATCGGGACAGGGGGTGGAGGTGGGGTAATAGGAGCCTATATAAGAAAAAGACCCAAAAATCGGGATTGTCCCTATAAAATTGGGACTTCTGGTTACCCTAATCCCTAGTGTTGCTGACTTATAAAGACTCTTTGCCTGAACAGAAATCTCCTTTTGGAATAATAACAATGAATGAATGGAGGCTGGTGTTTGATGGAAACATAAACAGCTATGCAAGGAAACTGTTCTAAATATTCAAAACGCCAAGTGTTCAGCTCTTGCAATTGAATACTAAGCATTGACTGGCCATGGAAAAGACTGGTTTCTTTAGCCTTTTTTTTGTGGTTTCTGTCTTGCTGAACATTTCTTTCAATAAATGAATTTCCTTTTTTATACCTGCAGAGTATAGGGTGTCTTCAGGTGTGTTTAATTCAATGTAATGTGACCATTTATGTGAAGCATAAGAATCTGTGACTCTTCTAATGTCCATTCTTGCAATTACAAGTCAAAGATGACATACTGCATTGTAGATTTGGCTAAAAATATGAAATGGGTCAAATGAATATGTAACCAACATAGTACAATAGATCCTGCAACAACAGGCTGTGGGTTGAGTCAATGCATTTAATTTCTGTATAAGAAGCTTAGCCACTGAGCCAAATTCTGCTCTTGGTTATATTAGTGGAAATGTGGAGCAACTCAGTGGAATTGCTGTTTGATGTTTACACTAATACTGAGAGAAAAACTTGGCCTATTATGCTCAGTAATCTGGAAAACTTAACAAACAAGAGCTAGTATACAAAAGGAGTCACTCCTTCTAGGCATTGATTCCCAATAAGGAAATGTGGAGGGAGCTAATAAGTGCTAATTTAGTTATTTGCCCATTGCTCTATCAATACAAACACCTGTATGGCTCATCAGTAGAGATAGCTGCAGTTTATTATTGCAACTGGGCATCTTCAAAGACAAAACTAAATTAAGTATAGAAACTGGTTAAAGGGAAGCTAAAGCACAGATGTGGAAGATGAAATTAATTAAATTGTAAAAATCTTAAGAAATGCCATCAATAGAAGATTGGTTAAAGCCGTCAATCTTCAGTGTATATAGACTTTTTTTTTCCAGTTTAGAACTGCTGATACATAGATTTGCTGTGGTCTGGTCCTGCAGTCCTTTCATACTCAAACTTCTTATTGAAACAAATGTGCAAGAACTTTAGGATCATGTGCTAAAACTATAAACCAGGCTTTTAGGTGGGTGAGATTTTCAGATATTTTCCAGAAACATTAGCCTGGGACACAGGAGCAAACACTTGATCTTTAGAAAAAGTGAGATGGGATTGTTAATGATGCATGCATAGACAGGATCTCCGTTTAAGTTGTCTTCAGCGTAGCTGTACATATTAAGAACCTATTCTAGCATTTCTGGAGTTACTTTGTTTCAGGGTGAAAACCAATCTCTAACTGTAGGGGGAAACTTTCCTTGGGGATAGATGACCCCATAGTTACCACCTGAAGGGTTTCTTGTACCTTTCTCTGAAGCAGCTGGTACTGGCCGCTCTTGGTGATAGTTTACTTGAGGAGAAGGACCATGGATTTGATCCAATATGGCAGTTTTCATGCTGCTGTGTGTGTTCTCCTCTGTTGTAGATGAATTGACTCATTTATAATTCATTATGCTGAGCTGTAAGAACTCCAGAAATGCTTTTGGCATCATCACTCTGTTAAGCACAGCACTTACTGTACTTAACCACCTAATACTCCTGAACGTTCCTGGGATTTCCAAGTAGAATGCACACGCCGTGTCCTAGCATTCCATAGATGGTAATGCTGCAGAATTCAAAAGCAAAAGGGTCATTAACAGTTTGAGTGCTCCCAAACACACCTGGCAGGTGGGGCAGCTGAAGTGATGCTCAGCATAGGAACTTTGTTGCTAATATATTGGTACTTCAAAGCAAAGGGATTAAGGTTCCAGCACAAACTATACTGGTTTCTTTATTAATAATAATAATAATAATTAATGAAAAAAAAACCCACCAACCCTGAACTTTTCTTACAGGATATTTTAGAAAAATGTAGCCAAACTGATTGCTGATGTAACTTTAGTGGAGTTACACTAGGGATGAATTTGGCCTAGTATAACAAGGAGTCTGGTGGCACCTTAAAACTAACAGATTTATTTGGGCATAAGCTTTCGTGAGTAAAAACCTCACTTCTTCAGATGCATAGAGTGAAAGTTACAGATGCAGGCATTATATACTGAGTTCCATATACCATTTGACATATACTGAGTATATAATGCCTGCATCTGTAACTTTCACTCTATGCATCTNAAGAGTTAGGAAGTTAAAATCAGGGCTGTTAGGCCATTCTTAATTTATGAGCATGGAGAAATATAAAGCAAAATGGGGTAAGTTACTGACTGAATATGGGGCTTTTAGTTTCCAGACACTTGCTGCTTTGTGCCTCAGTTCTTAATATCATACTAGACCAAGTATCAGGGGGTAGCCGTGTTAGTCTGTATCTACAAAAACAACAAGGAGTCTGGTGGCACCTTAAAGACTAACAGATTTATTTGGGCATAAGCTTTCGTGAGTAAAAACCTCACTTCTTCGGATGGAAGAAGTGAGGTTTTTACTCACGAAAGCTTATGCCCAAATAAATCTGTTAGTTTTAAGGTGCCACCAGACTCCTTGTTGTTTTTGTAGATACAGACTAACACGGCTACCCCCTGATACTTGGTCTAGTATGATATTAAGAACTGAGGCACAAAGCAGCAAGTGTCTGGAAACTAAAAGCCCCATATTCAGTCAGTAACTTACCCCATTTTGCTTTATATTTCTCCATGCTCATAAATTAAGAATGGCCTAACAGCCCTGATTTTAACTTCCTAACTCTTGTAGTAGTGTAGCACTATTCATGTTTGTTAAAGTTGTTTTTTGAGTTAGTATCAAATATTTAAGATGAGTTTATGTACTTCAATATGTCATCATGGTGCTAACCCCCTGCCGAGATCCATCGATAGTGCCTAAGCATTGAATAAAGAAAACACCTTGTAATGTGTGCTGTTTATTCAAACTGCTTTCTGGTTATCTGAGCCAAAAAAAATTGGAGTGTTCATAGTGTCTCATTAATTTTAATAAACGAATTATCTCACTACTGCTCAGAAAAGCTGAATGTTATCAGGAAGTGTATATTTGAGAGATAATAGCTGCAAACATGATCAATATGATAAGTGGAGTCGAAAAGTTTTAGGACTGTTACTGCTACTGAACTTTTCTAGTTGTCACCTTTGATGGGCTGTGAATCAATTTAAAAATTGAACTTTTTCCTCTGTTCAACCACTTTGCTGCACGAGGGGCTGCTATCCTTAAACAAAATCTGTGCTGTGGTTTTGGACAGGTGGCTATATGTGTATACCCAGTGACTGCACCTCACCTCTATTCTGGCTTGCTCTAACTCCTTGGCTGTTTCTCAGGCAGGCCACCACCTGCAGGATGTGCAGATTCCTGCTGCCTACAAATCAAACAGCAGGTCTTTGGTAGTTCCAGTGCACTGGGACCTTTCACAACCATATGATTATGGGTGAATTTCACCCAGAAGGGTACATTTTTACCCAGAAGGGTACCTAGCCTTCAGTTGTGGACATGTAACACTTGCATAGCTGTGAACAGTTCTAATACCTGTATACGCCTATGTTAGAATTTGTATCCACAGAACCCAGTGGGACAATGTTCTAGGGCTGCAAATGCTAACTCTTACTTGCATGCACATAGGTGTCAATATTTTTAAAGTGTGCATCCACGTTTGCACCTGCAAAGGGCATGTATACATGCTCACAATTTTGCATACATGCAGGTGGAGTTTGGGTAGAGGCCTAGCTGAAAATGTGGCCCTCAGTGATTGATTTTCATTTCATTCCATGAAACTGATAGTATGACAATTCTGGGCCAAATTCATCCTTGAACTCATTGGAGTTACACTAAAGATTAGTCTGAACAATAAAATCCTTTGTAATAGGGCTTCTCTGTTTGGTCACCCTAAGATTTGGTGCTGGAACGTTGTAAACTAACAGATTAATTACTAGGGCCACATACAGGTAGATAGATTTTGTTATCACCAACTTGGATGTAATAGGGTTTGGAGCATCCATCTGAAACAAAGGGAACTAGAAACTGAGACAGAAGAGGCCCTGCAGGGAAAACCCTAGTTACAGTCATACTTAGGATAAAGTTTTTATTGCTTGTTAAATTACCAATAGTCCCAGTGAGTGTGTATATTTGAACTAACTATATGCTGTTCAGAGTGGGATGAGGATTTCATTGGATTACATCCAGCTAATCGTGTTGTAAGTATGAAATACATGACAGGGTTTTTGTATTTTCATAACTGTAGGAGCTCTATCACCTATCATTCCAGCGCACAAGACATCATACCGGTGTGACACTCTGAAATACCAATCTGATCTCTTGGATGTCAGTGCAAAAGAATGTGTTTTTTATTTTATTAATTTCAATTTTGTTTCAATTGTCAACTTTCTTAGTAATTGTAATTACATAGAAGATTAGCACTCTACCCAGTGCATGGCTATTGTATTTATACTGTGAATGAATGAATGAATAATAAGATGTGGAGAGATGAGCAAGAGGCACGAAGATTCTAGAGCTCTAGACTGAGAGATTAAAAAAGAGTGCTAGAAGAGTTAAAAGAGACTATTGATAGAAAATGCCAAGAGGCTAGCCAAAGAGATGACTTTAGAACCTTGTATAAGACAATCAAACAGCTAACAGGAAACTTTAGCAGTAATTGAGGCCTTATTAAAGATGCAAATGGAAAGATTCTTCCTTTGTTCTTCAGTACTAAAAGAGGGGCAGAACATTTTCAGGCTGTTTTAAATAGACCAAGCCCTAGCAAACTACTAGAAATACATGATCAAAACCTACTACTACTAGAGCTTCATACTGATTTGAGATATTACAATGGAAGTTAGAAAAGCCATTGGTAAATTTAAAAAATGGGAAAGCAGCTGGAGAGGATGACGTTACTGGAGAGATGCTTAAAGCAGACTGTGCTTGTGTTTTTTGGATAGAAAATGGAATGAAGGGGGAAAAAAACAGCCCAGTGGAAGAGAGGCCTTACAATAAAATTGTCACAGAAGGATGACCTTACCAATTGCAGTAACTAGAGAGGAATCACATTACTCTTCATTCCTGGGAAAATCATGTGTAACATCACCCTGTAACGTATCAAGAAACAAATAGACCTTCAATTTAGAAACAAACAAGCAGGTTTTAAATCACCTAGATCATGTGCAGATTATATTGTTTTCAGCCAGTTTATAGAACTAAGTTTGGAGTGGAAAGCACCTTTTATGATAAATTGTGTAGATTTCCAGAAGGCTTTTGACTGTGTACACAGACACTGTCTTTGGAAAATTATGGCATACTACAGAATACCAGTAAAAATAATTAGAATAATTAAGCATCTATATGATAATGCCGAATGTGGGAGTCGGAGATGGTGACAACATCAGCCAATGGTTTGCATTGACAACTGGAGTAAGACAAGGGTATATTACCGGGGTAGTTAATATGTGGACTGCGAGCCAAATCCACACCACCAGACGCTTTTGAACAGACCTTGTAATCTTTTTATTTATTATTTCTTTTATTTATTATCATTTTTCTTCTCTGGAGTCTGGACCTTGACTATACCTTAGACAAAAAATAATTGATTACCCGTGGTATAGTATGTCTCCACTATTGTTTGCATTGATCATTGACTGTGTCATGAGGAAAATAACCACAGAAAGTAACCAAGGAGTGTTATGGACAAATGATAAAGCGCAATTGGATGACCTCATTTTTGCTGATGGTATTATCCTGCTTAGTTCAACACATCACTTAATGGGGGGGGGGGGAAGACCCAGCTTTTGGCAGGTACATTAAATCAATTTGGTTTGTTTATCAGCAAGAGGAAGACAAAATTTATGGCTTTCAGTGTTCTGGAAGTAACCATTAGAATAGATGAAGAAACATGAGAAGTAAACAATCTATCTAGGGGATGAGATGTGCAATGACGGTGACACCATGCTAGATGTGAAGCAATGAATGTCAGAAGCAGCAAACAACTTTCATAAACTTGAAAAGATTTGGCACGGGCACAAAAATATGAATTTTTAACACTGGAATGTCTGTCCTCCTTTGTGGAGCAGAGTCATAGAAATGCACAAGAAGAAGATCAAATCATTCCAAAATAAATGTCTGTGGAAGATCTTCAGAATCCATTGGAAGGAGTTTCTTGCAACGTCCGAAATCCTAAGTAGAGCAAACCAATCTAAAGTATCAGATATTGTAAGAAGAAGATGGACATATTTAGGACACTCTTTAAGGACGGGACCAGCATGACTTCCAGGGCAAGTAGTAATATGGGCACCACCTAGAAAGAGAAAAAGAGGATAACCTAGAGGAACATTATGTAGAACAATAGAGGGGGAGGGAAAACAGATCCATCAACATGACACTCAGAAGCCTGAACACACCAGCACAAGACTGGAATAAATGGTGGAAACTGTTGAATGCCCTATGCACCTGAAGCTGTGGCAAGATAAAGAAAGACTGTAAATAGAGAGCAGCCCTAATCCACATCAGTTTTCTAACATTTCAGAATTAATTTCTACCCAAGTATATTTTGCAAGGCTGTGTGAAATTTGAATAGGTTGTCTTTTCTTTATGAAACACATGCTTTCAACATGGAATTCATATGTGTAAAGAATAAATCTTTATCTGTGTATTAATATCACCTTTAATTAAGAGTGAACATTTTAAAAAGTTTAAATTAGTTTATGCATTTCGCTGGGTTTGGGCAATGAAAATAGATTAATCAGCTTCACTCTTGTTTTATAGTCAGTTTCATTTTCTGGTTCTCCTGTACTAGTACAGTGTTGCAGTGCTTAGGTACATAACACTGCAGGGAGAATGTTTCAATACATAAAAATAGTCTGGGTTCATTGAAATATAACAGTGTTACTGAAAATATTTACATTCATGCTAGCTTTTGTAAGATCCCTTTCCTTTCTCTTAGTAACAAAAGGTAACATTTTCAAAAGTATTTGCATCCCTTTTAAAAATAGAACTTTGAACATTTGACCCAAAATCTAAATGTTGGACCTAAAGCTAGTTATCATTTTTCCTTTAATGTGGGCTCATCTCGGTGGTGTAGGAGAAAGAAAATGGAAAAATGAGATCAAGAATAGTAGACATTGCTTAGTTGCTATTTAGTCCTCACTCAGGCTAAATTCCCACTGAAATCAATGGGAGTCTAGCTTGAGGAAGGAGTCAGGGTTTGTCTGACTTTGCATATGAAATTTAAAAGGGAAAAAGTACAGACAATAACTTGAAGTATCAAATACAATAAGAGTTTTCAAAATTGCTCAGCACCCAGCAGCTCCTAATGTTCTCCTGAGCAGCTTTCTAGGCATAGTCCTTTGCACGTGCAGTGTCTTTTTATCTGAAGCCATTGCTGCTTCTTGCAAACCTTAAGAGTATTTCTAGACTTAAACTGCTGCAGCTGCATCACTATAGCACTTCAGTGTAGACACTACCTGCGCCCACGGGAAGTGGTAGCTAGGGCACTGGAGAATTTTACTGTTGACCTAGTGCTGTCTACACCAGTTACATCAGAACAACTACGTCTCTCAGGAGTGTGGATTTTTCACACCTCGGAGAGATATAGCTATGCCAATGTAAGTTCCTAGTGTAGACCAGCCCTGAGTCTCACATCATTCCTTTGTGACAGATAAGTAATGTACAGATCTTTTTCAAAGATGGGTAAGGGAGGCACAGAGGACTTGTGGAAGATCTCATAACACATCAATGCTGATCAGGGAATAAAACTTGGGAGTCTGGATTTGCAGCCGTATGCCCTGGCCATTACCAGAAACTCTGACCTCAATATTCCTTCTGTTATAAGAAATAAATGTGAATATGTCTTCATGGCAGAGTTAGCCTAAGCTTGCCTAGGAAGGGCTGGGTTAGCCTAGTTTAGCCTGGGCTAGCTTAGCATGGGGGGAGTGTTTTCACTGCAAAGCACTACGCGTGCCAGACCTGTAGAACTGTGTCCACAATGGAACTGTGTGCTGGCATGGACTTCTGGTGGGATATCCCATGTTTTTTAACAGTATGTTAAACTGGGCTGCTCTATGAATTCATTGGTAGGGTGCTTTTTGTCTCTACCCTAGCAGGGAGCTGTTGTCTGTGGCAGTGACATGAGAACAATACTTTAACCCCACTTGGAAGCTACGTACATACTATTATTGCAGATAGTTCCAAAGGCAAAAGCAAACTGCATATGGCAGCAAGAACTTTTTAATAAGAATGTCATTAAGAAATTCAGTCTGCAAACTATTGGCTCGACTGACTTTTCTGCCTCTTTGTTTCTCTCCTGTCCATTACAAATGAAAATGTCACTGTGGGTACATCTCCCCAGATTGAGTCTTATTTGTATCACACCACAGCTTTACCAGATGGCTGGGGTCAACTTAATGTTTCTTGGGTGCATCTCTATTCAAATGCAGCAGAAATGGAGCAGGGAAACACGAGGTTAAAATGCAGTGTGGAAGAAAAGTAGACAAGAAAATACAGCCCAGGTGGAATTGTGAGATAGGATTGAAGGACTAATAGCACCAGATTTGATTGACCTGAATTCTCAATGAAAAGTAGGTGGGTTGCCAGCCTGGGCTGAAAAGTAACCCAAGCTCAAGCCTATACCCTTAGGTGTGCCTGCTAGCATGATCCAAAGCCCCCTCCTCAAGCCTTGGTTAGAGTTTTTTTCTGTGCATATGGAAGGGGATATTAGGGGCAACACCTGGAGTTATAGACTGAGCTAATACTGCAGCGAAGACACATCCCATAAGTTGTTAACATTGTACCTTGCTGGATTCTGATGGAGAGAAAAAAGAGGAGCATTTCCCTGCTCTTTTATTTAATAGGATGAATCTGAATGTTTATTTTGAACATCTCAGTGTCTTAACACTTGACATCTGTCTCTAAATCAAAGCAGGCCTGAGGCAGTGGTTAAAAGCAGTTCAGCAGTGACTGTTTCCTTACTTTAAAAGTCAGGACTGTAAAATTTCTTACCAGACTTCTGATATTTATAGCACAAGAGCTAGAAACATTATGAAACGTGCTACACCCTTCAAAAACATGTGATGGAGAGAAGCAATGTGAAAAATATTAAGTTGTGGTTATGTCCAAAGGAAAGTTTGTTCTTGCTGGCAGCTTAGGCTTTATAAAAGGGAAAAGAAGAAAATAGAAGGTGTTATAAGAGGGTGAGGCTTAAGGGTGCTCATTAATGGACCAAATTAATATCTGAATCTGTGCATTTCACCTCTAGAGGTCTGAATTCAGATCTTAGCGTAGGTCATAAGTAAAAATGGAGTTCGTGATCTTATTCTAGTCGCTAGTGAATACTTGTCCATGTGTCACAACTTCCACATGGTTATGTACAATTAACAACCTCTGATCCGAAGAGGCCCAAGACTGGAATAGAAACTGTGTTGCAGGGCAGGACTAGGGTGTTTTTTGCACAGCTTATGTGGGTTGAGTGCTTGCCCTGCCCAATACCTGGCTGCAGATTTTACTTTCCTGAGTACTAAATTTAGAATAAGTATAAAAAAGTGACTTCTAATGAAGGTAGGATATACTGTAATTACTAACTTTTGTAGCAGTGGAAACTAAGAATCATCCCTTTTAAATCAAGGTACGTGGAATTTTGAACTATAAAATACCCACTTATGAAAGTCTATATGCTTGAGTGTTTTCTTGTATTTGAAATATGACCTTCTTTCAGCCCTTTAAAATTGTGATCTTACTGCACCGGGGATCATAACTGATTATTTAATTAATTACATGACTTAATTCTGTTACATTCCTGCTTGCAATTTCTTTTGTGGTTCTTTTTCTATTAGGTAGGTGGGCTTAAATTCCACTTTTATATTCTTTACAGGATGATCTCCTCTAGCCTAGTCACCCAACAAATTGTAAAATCAGTCAGTTCTGTCAATCAGTTTAGGGTCTAGTTAGATCAGATTATGCTGATTATTGTGAATATATTCAAGCTTTCCCTGGTGGCTAAATGCAAGTGTCTGGGGTGAATACAGGCACACATCAGAAAATCCACAGCCAAAATTGAATGCGTGGGCAGAAGTTGTCCATCTCTGTTCTGGTCTTTCTAAAATGATTGAGAGTCAAGAGTTCAGGGTCTGTTGTTTACTCTGCCGTAGACCTATTGTTTGACCTTCAGCAGGTCCCATTGTCTCTCCTTGCCTCAGTTTCCCCATCTATACAGTGATGATCTTATGGTACCAACTTCTGGGGAAAGATGTAAGACTTAATTTATTCATGTTTGTAAAATGTTTTGAGCCTGTGGGATTAAAGGTTCTATAGAGGACAAAGTATTTTCCTTTATCATTCATGACAGACGTGATGCTTTCTCTCCAAGCTAATTACTGAAGCTATTTTATATAGATGGTACATGGTTCCTAGTTTATTTGGTAACTTCATGAAGCAGATAACCAGCATGGTAGCACAAATGGCAGAAAGCGCTTTAGTTAGAGGATCTGTTAAGTTAATTATTTAGCTAATATATGAAGTTGAAGACTTCGAGTGCTGGGTTTATTGACGTTGGGGAATGCTAGGGGAAGGATTGTGATGTGTCACTTATGAATAACCCAAGGTAATAAAGATTTATCCTTTTTAATTCATGTTTTAGACCCCAAAACTATACAAACACTTACATGAGGGGAGCTGCATTGAGCTCTCTTTGGCCAACAGATGAATTAGTTTCAGAGTAAGCAGGAATAAAAAGAGACCTCCTCACCTCACATTGTTGAATGTTCTGTTAAATACATAGTTGCTTTAGCTATACAATTGTGATACCAGAATAGGCTAGACAAGGAAGGCGAAATGTGGAGTGATTGTGCGATACAACCCCAAGTCTGGACCCAGCCAAATTCTTTAGGCCACATCCTCAGTCTATGTAAATTGACTTCCATGGAGACGTATGGATTTACATCAGCTCAGGATCTGGCCCTGCATTTATATTTCAGGGCATGGGTTAAATAAGCTCACAGGAAATGTACAAAGGTTCCTTGTAATATTTTAGAGGAGAAACAGATGGAAAACGTTAGCCATTTGTGACCCCCCCCCCTTTCTCTGTTTACAATATTACAGTCTGCACTGGGCATTTTAATTGTGTAACTTACTTACCCTTTGCATTCTTTGACCTCTTCGCAGTTTCTGTGCTGACTTGAGCCTGAAGATCTTGCAGCCAGAATAAAGCAAGACATTTATTGTGTGTTTAATGTGGGACTTCTTGTGCATTCAAACATCAACAAAAAGTAAAACAAGCAGATGCAGATGGTTGTCTCTTAAAGTATTTTCCTGGACCTTTACAGCTTTCTTTGGCTTTTGATGAATTCCACAATGATAGTGGTAGGTTTCTGCTTAATCTCTAGATTTTTGTAGCTCAGGAATAAGACGTTTCACTCTCTTTCGGCTGAAGGGGCAGAGCTTCGTGGTTAGAGCAGAGAAGCAGGCCAGCTGTTTGGTTTTTTTACAAGCTTCTCTCAGATTTGGGAATCTTGATATTTTTTTATTAGGATTTCAAGTCATTTCCTTTAAAATAGTGACTATCCACTATTCCATGCAGTCCAGGCTGCTGGGAAACCTTATGCTGAGACAGCCTGAAGTAAAAAAGGAACAGTTGCCAGACTAATCCAGGGACTTGAAAAAAGTGTGGCTACAAGTAGTTTAGACACTTTTTTTAAACTATAGAATAAAAATCTCTGTGCTGCTCTGGGCCAAATCCTGCAAGATGTTGAATAACCAGAACACCTACTGAAGTCAACCAGGACACTGCTCAGGATTTGGCTTTGTAACCTAGTTCACTCCAATTGGTAATGATGCAACCTTTCCAAAGCGTTAAACTCCGTTCAAAAGGTTTTCCATATTGCCATGTCAGTTGGCTTAGGTTTTTCCAGTGCAGGTTTGCGCATGTGTACTTGATGCCCTCTGTATTTCAACCCAACCATCTCAGTGCAGAAATTTCTTTTCCCTCAATGTGCGATTGTAATTCTGAATATTAATGGAAGTCGTGCAGTGAGGGGATCTTTATGAGGTTTGGAGACAAAGAACATGTACACAGTGCTTAAAAAAGGTCTTGAGTGATAGTCCTGCAGACGGAAATTTTCTATCCACAGAACAGGTGCAGGCAATGGCAATACAGTCTTCTCCATCCCTAACCTGTGGCTGAGAGGATGTTGATCAGTAGCTTGACACTTCTTCTGAGAGGGCTAAGAAGGATGATAATTAATTCCATCACCGATTGTGCTGGAATTAATTAATTAATTTTCTGCTATTCTCCTCACTTCTCTCCTCTCTCCCCTCCCACAGAACTGGACTAAGAACATTAATGTCATACAGTGGTTATGACTTTGGTCATTATTGTCCTGGGGTAAAATTTTCAAAAGTGATTTAGATGCTTCAGCAGCCCTTTTCTAAAGTGATTTAGGCATTTGTGGAGCCAAAGTCTCATTGAAAGTCCATGGGACTTAGGCTACTAAGTACCCCAGTCAATTTTGAAAAATGTACCTCCATCTGAATGTGATCACTTATCCTGGACATTATCAGTAACCTGTGCCATTCAGTCTCTCCTACAATGTATTACCCCTGTGTAGTCCCTTTTGGAAATCCCCACACTCCTACATTTACCATTAAGTCTTCCAGCTGTTAGCTGTTTAGAAGTACAAACAAAAATAATTGAAATCTAGAAAAGGATAACTCATAATATGAGTTGAAGAAAAGTTTTTCTAAATGTCACTCGACAATTACATCATGCAGGTTTTTAACGGTGATGCTGATATATATATGGTGGGGAAAACCCTATGTATTCCAGACTTCCAAGAAAAGAGAAGGCTGTTTGCCTTCCTGCAAACACTAGCACCAGCAGCATATCCATCTTCATCCTACAGAACCTTTACCCTCTCCTGTACTCTCTTAGGCACCATCCTATTAAACATGGCAAGTACGATCAGGTAATTTCTGCTATTTTATATGTAAGACAAAGTTTATATTAGCGCTGTCATGTGGTTAAAAAAATTAATCGGGCTGTTAAACAATAATAGAAATCCAAAAATATTTAAATAAATGGTAGTTTTCTACATTTTCAATAATATTGATTTCAATTACAACACATCTGAAGAAGTGAGGTTCTTACCCACGAAAGCTTATGCTCCCAATACTTCTGTTAGTCTCAAAGGTGCCACAAGACCCTCTGTTGCTAATTACAACACAGAATACAAAGTGTACGGTGCTCACTTTATATTTTTTTATTACAAATATTTGCATTGTAAAAAACAAGAGTAGTATTTTTCAATTCATCTCATACAAGTACTGTAATGCAATCTCTTTATCATGAAAGTTGAACTTACAAATATAGAATTATGTACAAAAAATAACTGCGTTCAAAAATAAAACAATGGAGGCTCTAAAGTTTTACAAGTCTACTCAGTCCTACTTCAACCAATAGCTCAGACAAACAAGTTTGGTAACAATTTGCAGGAGAAAATGCTGCCCGTTTCTTGTTTACAACGTCACATGAAAGTGAGAACTGGCGTTTACATGGCACTGTTGTAGTCGGCATTGCAACATATATTTATGTGCCAGATGCGCTAAAGATTCATGTCACTTCATGCTTCAACCACCATTCCTGGGGACATGTGTCCATGCTGATGATCCATAACGATCTGAAGCAGAGTGGACCAATGCATGTTCATTTTCATCATCTGAGTCAGATGCCAGCAGCAGAAAGTTGATTTTCTTTTTCGGTGATTTGTGTTCTGTAGTTTCCGCATCAAAGTGTTGCTCTTTTAAGACTTCTGAAAGCGTGCTCCACACCTCATCCCTCTCAGACTTTGGACGGCACTTCAGATTCTTAAATCTTGGTCGAGTGGTGTACCTATCTTTAGAAATCTCACATTGGTACCTTCTTTGCGTTTTGTCAAATCTGCTGTAAAAGTGTTCTTAAAACGAACATGTGCTGGATCATCATCCGAGACTGCCATAACATGAAATATATGGCAGAATGCGGGTAAAACAGAACTGGAGTCATAAAATTCTCCCCCAAGGAGTTCAGTCACAAATTTAATTAATGTATTATTTTTTTTTTTTATGAATGTCATCAGCATGGAAGCATGTCCTCTGGAATGGTGGCCAAAGCATGAATATTTAGCGTATCTGGCATGTAAATACTTTGCAACACCAGCTACAAAGGTGCCATGCGAATGCCTGTTCTTATTTACAACGTCCCCTGAAAGTGAGAAGCGGGCAATATTATAATTCTATAAATGTAAACAAACTTGTTTGTTTTAGCGATTGGCTGAATAAGAGGTGGGACTGAGTGAACTTGTAGGCTCTATAAAGCTTTATATTGTTTTGTTTTTTGAGTGCAGTTATGTAACCAAAAAAGTCAACATTTGTAAGTGGAACTTTCATGATAAAGAGATTGCACTACAGTGCTTGTATGAGGTGAATTGAAAAATATGAGTGTTTTACAGTGCAAATATTTGTAATAAAAATAATATAAAGTGAGTACTGTACACTTTGTATTCTATGTTTTAATTGAAATCAGTATATTTGAAAATATAGAAAAACATCCATAAATATTTATAATAAATTTCAATTGGTATTCTATTGTTTGAGTTTGATTAAAACTGCGATTAATTGAGATTAATTTTTAAAATCTCTCAATTAATCAAGATTAATTTTTTTAATTGTTTGACAGCCCTCATTTCAAAGACTGCTTTGAGTTTGACTGCCCAGTGAACAAACTGTGGTTCCTCACAAATCATTCTTCCATAGCACTTTGTTCAACTCACCGGACATGACATTCAAATTTTCATGTAAATTTCTTTGAGACCGAAGCATGCAAAATTGCACCTGCAAAAGTGAGGTCAAGTAAACGTAAAGTCCAGTATTTTACCAGAAACACATTTCATCACTTTTCTCTAGGTATCTTGGTAACACTACCCCTACTCTTAAGGACCACAGTTTCCTTAGAATACTGTCATTTCAGTGAACCTTTAAGAAATGTTTCTTTACACTAAGTGAAATTTAAATTGGTAGTCTATTGTTTAACAGTGCAATTTAATTGCGATTAATTTTTTTGAGTTAATCACGTGAGTTAACTGTGATTAATCGACAGCCCTAGTTTATATATACTTATATAACTGGTGATGTTCATTTGCATTTGAAGCACCATGCAGAATTGGCCCATTGTAATATAATCAAAACTGTGTGGAACTATGTTATGTCACATTGTAGTATGATCCTGCAGTCCAATAATTGCAGTCTTGATTGTTGGTGTTAGGGGACTTATTCCTTCACCCTCTCACTTCCCTGATCCTTCTCACATGAACAGAGAGCAACAATACCCGAAGTCCAAAGGTGCAAACAATTCAATGTTTATTGGGGTGAACTTCCAGCAAGCATGATTCCAGTTTCCTTCCTCGGTGTCCCCCTTCCCAGCTCTGACACCATGAAGCCATCCTTGGTCCCATTCCCTGTTCCTATTCCCCGCCCTTAGCAAAACATGATTCCAATTCCCCCACCTCCATTCCCTGTTCCGATTTCCCCCCTCCCTTACTTCCTGATTGACTGCAGACTATATAGTAAAACTTGAGTTCTGTTTAGCTATGCCTTAACCAATTATTTTACTGAAATTTAACTAACCAATCCTGACACACTGTAACATGGTTATTTAACCAATTATATCCCACCACCTTAATTGGTTTACACCCAACAAAATTAATTATACAGCAGACAAACAATCACAGAACTAGACAGAGATTATACAGACAAACAATAGGGAAGTGGAGACTACAGTGATAGAATAATACAGAAATGAGGATTTCACATCCCAGCTATTGATAAGAGAAAAAAGAAGAACAGGAATACTTGTGGCACCTTAGAGACTAACAAATTTATTAGAGCAGAAAGCTTATGCTCTAATAAATTTGTTAGTCTCTAAGGTGCCACAAGTACTCCTGTTCTTCTTTTTGCGGATACAGACTAACACGGCTGCTACTCTGAAACCTGTCATTGATAAGAGAGTTTTTGCCAGACAGGATGCTATCAAACTAAGTTTCCTTTTACATCTTCTAGGCTCTTCCGTTTCTCTGGAGGTGACAGGAATATCAGGACAGGATTATATTCCTAACAGCCCAATAGCACCTTCTTTCAATGTGACTAGTTTGGAATGTGAGGATGTGACCTTTCACTTCGCAGCTTATGGCTGCCTCTGCTGCTTAGCCAAAGGCCTTACTTAGCCTAAGAACAGGGCCTCAGACTGTCACAGTAAGAGAAGGCCCTTACAACAGCAGACAGTGATTTTGATTCTTTCTTTTATACCTCTATGACTAGCTAAGTGATAAAAATACACCTAAATTCTTAAAATATAGGCCTTTAGAGAGAGGCCTGAATATCTATATCCTAACGGTTGGCATGGCTTAAAATCATGAAATACTATATTTAAATGTGAAATACGACAATGCCTTCTTTTTCCTTGGGCTGATTGTTTACAAAACATAAATGGTGGTATTGGTGGAGTACTACCCCGGCTCAGATGGAGAGAGATGTAGCTCATTAAGGAGAGAACATAGAAGCTCAGGAAGGGATTGATAGATTAAGGGAGCATCCATGTATGTGTAGATCTGAGCCCTAGGCTGGGAAGAGTCCCTTGGACCCATAGAGTTTGTATGCAGAGACGCATGGGAAGTGCTGTGGTGACTCAGGAACAGGCAGCAGTATGGTAGGGCAGGCAGCCAGGAATGCCACAGCACTCTGGTAGGATGGGAGTAGAGAGGTGCTTTGATTTGTGTGGGGTGGGGGAACCCTTTGGATGGATTGAATGCTGAGTTTTCATATAGTATTGGTGCAGCAAAGGGGGATCAGCATGACCCTACAGAAGTATATTGGCCTTTGCATGATTCTTAACTCAGCTTTTGGTTTTCTATAGGTGCTTCCTACAGCACTGGACAATGTTACATATCCTGTATGTGGTTCTTTAAAAACAGTGTACAACAGTATAGTGCTGTTAGTGTTTCCTCAAAATTGCTTGTCTAGTCACATATTTATCCAAAGTGATTAAAGAGAGATTTCCCATTGCTCAGTCTTGTGGGACTTTCTGATAGATGACCATATATATTTCAATGTCTAGGCAAAAGTTTAGCAAAGTAAGAGTACTATAGCATCTTAAATGCCAAATTTATTTCTTCCTATGGGTGGATTTCATTTCTAGTTATTTATGTACTGAATTTCTTCTCTTTGGCTTGTTGTATAGCAACGTGCTTGGATAGTGATTTTTTTTTTTTTTTTTTTTTTTTAATTCTATTCATTTTGTCTTCTACTTGCACTGACAGGTTTGTTTAGTCTGGAGATTTTTAACATCTCCATAGACTTGGACTGACATAATTTTACTATGAACTTAACTTGCATTATCATTTTTCAAGTTGCTACACCAAATACATACTGATTTCCATGGATATTCTCATTTAGATGTCTGGCTGATTTAGAGCAAGCAAGAACGAGAACTGATGTTAATTGGTAGCCAATTTAAAGCTAAACAACTTGGTTGTTTCTGTTAATCCCTTCCCCTCAAAATACTGGAAGTCTTTTTAAGGGCCATCTATGAAATGCCGTATTTTCAAGAGACACTCAGAAGAAGTTCTCTCAATACTGAAGCAATGGTGGTCACAAATGTTGTTACCGATAACTATTGTGGCCCAGAGTTCTGTTTGAACTACAAATAACTAAAGGTGGAGTTGGTAAAATCATAAATAACCAATTAAATTATTTTCTCTGATCCTTAGTAAAAGCAAGCTCAGTGTCTGAATGGAAGTCTCTACTCACCACAGGCCTGATTCAAAGCCTACTGAAGCCAATGGAAGCTTTTTCATTGACTTCAGTGGGCTTCGATCAGGCCCCAGAGTAAGAAGTACCGTAGTTCATTCTTGTCCTCTTGGTACTGGGTTCTGTCTCTTGATACAGCTGTAATCAGGAAAAAATGGTAGGGTTTCATATTTATTTTTGCTTATTTGTTTAGATGTTAATACATGGTTGGTCAAATTCTTAGTTACATCAGTGAAGTCAATGGGGATACTCCAATTTGGCACAGGTGTAATTCAGATATTTGGCTGGACTTCTTGGACTGTCGGCCCCACAAGCTCAAAGCTGATTCTGAAATTAGCCTGATGTCTGTCTCTGCTTCCCACTGCAGCTCATGCACAGTGGTGAAGATTCTCCACAGTTTAAATTACACAACAAAGTGGAATATGGTCCATGCTGGCTCTGCAAGGCTATCGGCAATGAAAATTAATGTAAATAAATACGTGACTTTGAGTCACAGCAAATCTCACTGTTCAGTGACTAGGAGGAGCTGTTTTTGCATAATCATTCTTCTGATCATAACCTGTGGTCTAACCAACTCAATTGCCACATTTTCTACTTTACTTGGTGAGGAAGAAGAGAAGCACAGGAAGAAAGCTTTGATTGATTGATCAGTGATTCCTCATCATACTCTTTTAGAAAACACAATGAGAGTATTTGTCAAGTTAAAAATCCTATCTTTTCCTGTTCCAGAATCAAAAGACCTCTTCACTTTAGCTGAAGGAGAATCTGCAGTAGTGGTTAGCAGTATAGAGTCTGTGATACATACTTGAGCAAATCTGATTCAATCCATCAGAATGCAGTACTGGTCATTATAAAATACCAGAGCCTATGTTTTTCCTTCAACTTTTCTTAACTGTTAAATGTTTACACATCTCTTTGGAAAAACAGTTTTATTTTTGGTGATGAAAAGCATTATCCAGAGCTGTTCTGCAGACCCTGCACTTGTGCTCAGAGGTTTGGTTTGTGAGCCTGCATTTTTTTTTTTTTTTTTTTTTTTAAATAATGCTCCCCATCTTAGGCTATGTCTACACTACAGTAGCTACAGCAGTGCCGCTCTACCAGTGCAGCTGCACTGCTGTAATGCTTCTGGTGAAGATGCTGTGCCAGTGGGAGAGAGCGCTCTCATCAGCTTAATAACTCCCATCTCCACAAGAGGTGCTCTCCACATGGGTCTGTCTAACTTAGGTCGGTCTAACTTACATCGCACCCCCAAGTGTTGTAAATTTCTCGGCTCTCTGTGAGCTGATGGGTGAAAACATTGTCTACTAACTTGTAGTGTAGACATAGCCTTAGTTACCTTGGATTTTGAAGGCAGGACAGTGCAATTAATGATGTGTGAAAGCTGAGGCTCTAGAATGTTGTCTGTGTACTAGCACGTCTCATGCGGCACCTCATGGTCTCAGATGCCATCCGATGGTCCAGGGACATCTACATCGAGCACATCACCGGCCACCGACAGTACCAGGAGGCGTGAGCCAGAGTGACATCGTCCTCCTACTACGAGAAAGGGACCAAGTGACCTTCTCCGTTGGATCATATGAACTGGAACCATAAATTCCCTGAACGTTAAATCTCACCAAATGAGGGTCAATCCATCCTCATCATCATATCCACTCATTATAATCCACACCCGAACATAGCCACTTTATGAACTTCATACCCTCATATCTCAATGTCTGTACTTTGACCCATCAACCTTTTACCCCCAATCGGGGATATTGCAGATTATGTATTCCTCATGCCACCTTATCTTAAACCAAACTTTGCACCCTCTATAATCTGTGTTATTCCCTGATAACCAGAAACTTCTATGCTCAAACTCTGTTCACTATTTTTTTTAACATCATCTTAATAAAATTTTTAAATTTGCTCTGAAGGCAAAACCTCCATTTCTGCCTGCGTCAGCGAGAAATGCATTGGCCAAGTGTGTTTATGCTCTCTGGTTGTTCTGGAAAAGCTAATGCTCTTCTGAAAATGGTGAGATTCTGTCTTATGATGGCTGCATAGGGCTCCCGTGGAAATCAATGGGACTGAAGCTCATGCATTATCGGAGGAGGCAGAATTAGGCCCAGTATTCGGTATCGAAAAGTTCTGTACAAGTCTATACTTCATAGTGAGAGAGTCACAGATAATAGGTTAAAATATCCAGGTCCTTTATGGAATGAATTCTGGGTGTGCATTTGTAATATGTACACAATTACAGTGTTTTAGGCATCTATCAAAGTTGTTTTGGTGTTGTGAGAGGGAGGTTTGTGGATGCATCAGTGACTGTAGCTGTTATGAACACATGGTCCTTAATGTTAATCACTGAAAAACACCTAAGGTTTTTCTGTTCTTGCAATGCCAGATGTTTAGTCTTTCATTAAAACGACTCTAGGAAGAGTCGTTTTAACACTACTCCAAAGTTTCTTTCCACTGGGAAATGTAGTTTCTGGCACCTTTTGCCTGCATATAAGCTTGGGTCTCATATTTTTGTTGCTGACACATGGAATTGTGGCTTTCGTCATAGGTTATTCTGCAGGGTGATGTATGTGCTGCACATCTATATCTATATCTAGATGGATAGATAGTTAAAATATATATAAATCAATCTAATTCCCTTAGGTGACATACCGTTGGGACTACAAGTGATAAAACTGTTAAGTTTCCTGATTGCCTTGCAGCGACTCAGAATATCCCCTATCTTGTGTGTGCACACTTTGTATTTTTTTAAACTACAAAAGGTCAGAGCTGCCCTAAGGCAAGTGCAGCTTATAAATTAAGATAGATTGAATTTATTAGCAGAACGGTAATTCTTGCCACAGAGCCAAGACATAGATAATGTGTTTGTTATGGAAGAAGATACTAAATTGGCATGAATCAGTTGGCCTAGCACCATCTGCAAAGCCTGTATTCCAATTTTCTGCTGTTGCCATGGGCTGCAGACTCAGACAGGAAATCATGGCAGGATGGGAAAGGATCCAAAATATACACAACTAGTATAAGGTTTGCAGTTAAAAGAGAGCAAGAGAACGGGCTATCTGTTCTACTGAATAAGCAGTGCAAAGTAAATCTAGCTGCTTTTTTTTTTTTTTTTCTTTTTAAGTCTCTTTATACTTTATATACCAGTTTTTAAAGCTTGAATTTTTCCACATTAAGCAATATTTGTGTAATTTCAAGTGATCCGTTTATATATCTGGGGCTTGATTCACAAATGTGTTACTCTAGTTCTGTGCTGGTGTGACTCCATTGAATCCGTAGAGTTACAATCCCCTAAAACAGGAGTAGTATAGATACAGGCCTTGACTCTGCAAGTCCCTACAGGGTGTGAGTGGAGAGCACAATGTTCCTGTGCTTTAGCATAATGTGAGTCTAGGCTATGCCTGGGCACAGTTAAGAGTGAGAATTGGGAATAGATGTCCATTGTCTAAGATGGAATAAGTCTCAAGCGCTCTGTCTGGTTTTTGTTTTGTTTGTTTGTTAACTCACCAGTGTGCAGGATAATACAGGGCAGAGAATGGACGTATCTGAGGAGACAAGGGCTTAAATGCAGACTTCATCCTGCTTTTGTGACTCTCTCCTTTAAACTTTGCCCCACACAGCAACACTCCAAAATGGGATTGGGTGCCCCTGCACTCCTAGTTCTGCTTATCACTTCTCATCTTGCATGCTCAGCACCTGCACTGGGCAGCATGAAGCCCAGGATGTTGGTTTACTTTATTACAGAAGAAAGCTCCTCTGTATGCACAGTACTCCCTATTCATAGCGCCTCAGCCTCCAGAAAAAAACAGAGTTTCCTGAATGCACAGCAGCCATCAATGCAAGTTCCTTGAAACTTGCCAGCCAGGTAACCAAAATTTCCCATTCATAAAGAGATACTTTTTTTTTTTAATCTGTCTTGAGAAGTTACTACACACAAATGGAATCCCTGGGGGGAGGGAAAAGGGATGCTGCATGTGCTTTGCAGATGTAGCTTTGGAAATGTCAAAAGACTTCCATACTTTGGTAAAGTTTCCAGTCTGAGACTTCAGCATGGTCCCATTAATCTTTTAACTTGCTGTTCATAAATCCCTCAGTATGCTTGCTAATTATTGAAGATGATGCTATTTTAAGTCACGGTTTTCTGATCTCAGTCATTCTGTTTCTGAAGGGATGTTGCGTTACTGAACTTGTGATCTCTCATGACTGTGGGCTTGAGCTGTCACACTGAGGGCCCACAGCCTCAATCTTGAGCAAGTTTGGTATGAATCTAAACTATAAACCAAACCTCCTGATGAGACAGGGTTTCCTGCTGGCTGTATAGTGCAGGCTTCACTATATTAACACCTTCTCTGACCTCGGCACCAGATTTAGGGAGACTTTTATTAAGTTCTCTGATACGACAGGGATGGTTTTAGGAATTTGGGGACCCTGGGTAACATCTGGGATGACAGCTTTTAGAGCACATTCAAGGATCCCAAAATTCCATTTGACAGTTTGTTACTGAGCTCTGGGGGGATCATGTAAGGTCTGTTGCACTGTCTGAAATATTTTGCTTTCATTATGGACCACCAGGGCAGGAAAAAAGAGATTTTCATCTGGACCTTTTTTTTTTTTTTTTTTTTTTTTTTTTTTCCCTCAATTGCAGCTTCATTTCTCAACTGGGAAAAACAGACACAGGTTTTGTGTGATATCCATTAGTAAACCAAATGCATTACTTCTTATATATGAAATTATTTCTGATTATATAAAGTGATTTGAAGCAAGTCTCAAAGGACAACTAATAACAGAAGAGGATGGGAAGCTGTCTGTGTACTTTTAGATCTCAATGAATTATTAGCTCAGACTTTTTTTGCTGGATACCATGTATTCTTTGTTTTTTACAAAAGAAAAGCACTCAGTCCAGATTTACGGTCAATATTCTGATGGCATGTTGGTAAAACTGCCTTTTAGAGTCTGAATGGGTCCTGAAGAGGGAATATTGCTATCTTAAGTATAAACTCAAGTAAAGAAGAGAGACTAAAATGCCATTTCCCTTGCGTCTTCCTCTAAATTCCCCTACAAATTACTCGTTTGGTAAATTTAAATCACTAGCATGAGAGTTAGGGCTTAGCTACACTTGTGAGTTAGAGAGCATTAAAGCAGCCCCAGGCGCCTTAACTCACTACTCGTCCACACTGACAAAGCACGTAGAGAGCTCTGACTCCAGGGCTAGAGCGCTCCTGGTACTCCACCTTGGTGAGAAGATTAATGCTTGGTGCGCATTGGCTGAAACGCCCGGGCGTCAGTGTGAAAGAGGTGTTGCATTACTGCGCTCTGATCAGCGTCCGGAAACGTCCCATAATCCCCTTAAATCAAGTGGTCACTCTTGTCATTGTTTTGTAATCACCGCAGGAATACGGATATACCCTTCGAAAGCTCCGTTTCTGACAGCCGGTATGCTTATCGGCTCCGAGAATGCTGTGAGAGAGAGAGAGAGAGAGAGAGGTGGGAGGAAAGGGGGGGGCTGCTGCTGCTGCCTGAACTTACAGGACAGCATGTTGACATGCTCTTAGCCTCCCAAAAACCCACTCTCTCTCCCTCCCTCCCCACATACACACAACACACTCCCTGTCACACTCCACCCCCCCCATTTGAAAAGCACGTTGCAGCCACTTGCATGCTGGGATACCTACCACAATGCACTGCTCTCTGTGGCTGTTGCAAGAGCTGCTAAAGTGGCGATGCCAGTGCGCTTGCAGCTGTCAGTGTGGACAGATTGCAGCGCTTTCCCTGCTGCACTCTACGAAAGCTGGTTTAACTCAAAGCACTCTACCTCTGCAAGTGTAGCCATGCCCTTAGTTTCGGGGGCCACACTGCACTGACATTTACTCTGTTGTGAATCTAGAGTAATTCCACAGTCATCTTCATTGGGGATTCTCTGGATTTAAAGTAGTGTAACTGAGAGCAGAATTAGACCAGGGTCTGTATCCAATACAATTGCTCATGATAAAATGTCTCTGTGTCGGCATTCAGTGCAAGTGAAAGGTATAGCTAAATGTCATTAGGAGCTGTCATTGATAGTGATGATTCACTTTTGTTGTTCCATACATAGTTTACTTTGTTTTCAAACTGAAACCGAATAGGATCAATGACAGTAGCTATGAGTTAGTATTGCTAAAATCCAAAGAAAGGCAGCCAGCGGCTTCCTATGGCCAGAGTTATGAATGTATGTTCTTGGGAGTCAGAGCCTGGAACCTCAAATGTATGGGTGATTTGCTTCCGAGAGTTCACAGTATCTCTTAACCACTGGTGAGACATGAAGCACAGTCATAGTCAGATAACAAATTATATCATTTGCAAAGTTTCCAGGATGTATAAAAAGTACAACTGTTGAGCTGGATGCTTTCTTTAAAGCTATCCCATGAAGCAGTCTTTGACAGTTCCCTGGAGACAGAATAGAGATTTTTATGTTTATTTTTTGTTCTCTACACAGAAAAAGTGAAATAATAATAAAAGTGGATTTAGTACAGATGAAGGGCTCTGGATTGATGGCTGTGATTGACGGATAGATGGTCTCCTTCCACAGTACAGATGCAGCATGGTTAGTAGCAAAAAATCCCAAAACCCACAACAATTTTGCCCAGTGTGCTTCAACTCTGCTTGATAGGGACTTCCAGTAAGAATTTGAGGATTGTTTATTCTCCATGCCCATTACATCCTTGGCCTCTTTGATTGGTAAGGCCCAATTCTTACTTGCCTCATGCAGGCAAATAATCTCTTTGAAGTCAGTGCAACTACTCACAGCCTCACCAAAATCAGGTATCTTAAGGTGCCAAATATTACCAATTGTGATGGCAGCTTTTGTGATGGGAACTTGACTGCTAGGAACTGGATTGAAACAACTGAGTCATATCAGTTAGGCAGTCATACAGCCTGAGCTGGATTTGACATTGAAGTAGGGGTTAAATGCACCAGATCACATTTGTTCATTGAGCTGGTATTTTTTCCAGGCAGATGCCTCTTTGTCCTGCAAAATCTTGGCTTTTATTTAAATATATATATATATATATATATCCAGGCTTTATCATTGTAAAAAAATAACCTTTAAAATGTGAACCGTGTGTAAACTTGCACAGCAACATCTGCTGAGTCAGCAGGCAGCCTACCACAATAAATCTGAGAGGTGTGAACTGATCCTATTCATATCAAGAGTGTTGACCAGGAGCTTAATGATGATAGTTTCAGTCTTGGCATTAATTATTTCATTGTTGATGAAAGCTCATAATTATAAGAGCTAAACAATCTGCTGTGAATTGAATCTGATTCTGTCATCATGAGGGTGGGAGTGTATTGTCACTTATATATTTCCAATTTGAGCCCTGCCTAGAGGTGGCAGGTTCTGTAAATTTGCTAGGTTTTTTGAGCCATCCAGTCTTTCTGAGATTTTTGTTTTCTGATTTCTTTACTTTTTGGCTCAATCAGCTTGGTCACCTAAAGATCCAATTAAAAATGAACTTGAAATATGAACGATAGTGGGAACTTCAGCATCCCAAAGGCAATCTTTTTAGATAATTGTCAATGTCCGCTAATCAGCAAAAATTAGATTGGAGATGAAAATGTTCATGTTAGTAATCATGGGTCAAATGCACCCCAGCGCAACTCCAATGAATTCATTGAGTTTACAGGTGGCATTAATTTGGTCACCTGTCTACAGTTGGAAATGTCGGGGCAAGTTCTCATCTCAGTTACATGGCTGTAAATCTGGAGTAACTGTAACTCATTTAATTTGTTTTGTTGTTTTCTCTATTTTCTTTTCTTTTTCCTAAGATGATTCACTTGATGAACTGATATAAGCATCATTAAAATATGGTACACATTACACAACGCTAGCTTATATGCGGATGATGCTTCTCTGATCGGGAATAATGGGATTTTTTTCTGCTTTTTATCTGACAAAGGAATAGCAGGAGCATTAGAGGATTTTAAGTGGGAGTGTCTTGTTTTTCTTTTGGGGCTGCTATCAAATAGAAATGTACAAGTTTACATAAAGTAGCTGCCTATTGTGCACCAAAGTCAATATAAAAGAACCCATTAATCATTCAATTTGACCTTCAATTGATAAAGATTTTAAGTAGGATTTACTATTTGAAAGCTTTCCTGCATTTGTTCTGCAGAGCATGATGCTAAATCTTTCATCTAAATATTCAGTCATTGTCTTCTTTCTTACTACACCAATATAACGCTGTCCTCTGGAGCCAAAAAATCTTACTGCATTTTAGGTGAAACCGTGTTGTATCGAACTTGCTTTGATCCACTGGAGCGTGCAGCCCCGCCCCCCTGGAGCGCTGCTTTACCACGTTCTATCCGAATTCGTGTTCTATCGGGTCGCGTTATATCGGGGTGGAGGGGTACTTCTCTCTTCAGGGTTGGCAATTTTTATAGCCTTCTTCCAAACTCATGATTGTATTCCAGGTGGTCGTGAGAATTGATCTCTCTAAGGTTCGCCGATATCTGGCCCATATACCTGTTCTTTGGTCTCCCTCTTGGTCATCGTCCGTCTGCAGTCATTGCAGGAGCCATCCTACCGATATAACTCTCCAGTCTCCGCTGGATATGTCCATACCAGCGTAGCCTAGCCTAGCCTCCCTCAACTTGTCTTCAATTGGATAAACCTGCATTAGGTCCCTTGCAACCTCATTTCGTTTCCTATTACGAAATATCCAAGCATTCGACCATTTAAACATTTTCACTTTGTGTTGGAGAGAATAGTGATTTCCTTTCCTATGGTCAAGAGTCCGTTCTGTACATTTAAGGTCAGCCAAATTACAGTTTATATAAACTCAACCTTTTAACTTTACTGGCATCTCTGTGTCACAGAAAACTGGGGTCAGCTCCCACCCTTTGCACCAAGCAGCTTTAGTACAATGCCAGGCATCACTCAGGAGGGCACCATTGTCAGCAACCATTGATCCTAGATATTTAAATTTTTTCACTCTCTGCATGTGATATCCTTTATGGTGAGTCGTCCTCTCTCAATTATCATAGCTTTGGTCTTACAACCTTCATGCTAAATCCAGCCTGCTCAAAACTGTGGTGTTGCCACTGTTCAAAGTTGGCTTTGGTTTCTCAATCTTCCGTGTGTATCATTAAGTCATCAGCAAACAGCATGTTCCAAGGTGGCTCCATTTGTATTTTCTCACTTATCACATTTGTGATAACCGCAAACAAAAAGTTCCACAAAGACTATGCCCAGTTGCCATCTTTTTTTCCTTTGAACTTCTGCACGAGGACTTGTAGTGCAAATATGACCCTTCCAAATCTCAACAATTCCATGCAGACATTTTGCAATAACCTTCTCCCATACTTACATAGCGTGCAACATCAGTGTAAGTGGGTGATCGTATAGAGTGAAATATCTCCTTTGTGTTTAAACGTGAGCACCCCAAATTTTTTATTCCATTCTTCTGGTATTTTCCCTTTCTTAAGAAGTGTTACAGGTTAAAAGAAAGTTGAATTAAAGCTTCAGTAAAAAGAACCAAAGTGGAATCATGCTGAAAAATTTAGAAGTCCATTCATTCATATTATGAAAAGAATGAGACCTGTCCAAGTGAAAGATTGCTATGAAATTTTGTGCCAAGCTATTCAAATGCTGACATGTTAAATTTTTGTCTTACCCATGCTGATTTGCATCTCCCTACCTCATTGTCTCCCCTACTTCCCCTGCTCCTGATCTCCCCTTAAGACTCATTTATTTCACATTGCCTGCAAGTAATGAATGAATGAATGACAAATTGTATAGGAAGAAAACATCCCATCTCTAAGTTTCCCAGAGCATCTTGTCTGTCTTTTCAGATCGTAAGTTTCTTGGGGCAGAGACGTTTGTGTTCCTTGTACAGCTCCAGGCATATCATAAGCACTTAATACATAATAATCATGTTATTGCCTCGTGGAGATTTCTGGACCACTTAGAACTACTACTATTTAAACTAACATTGAGTTGGGGGAAGCGGATTACGGGTGAGTCTGATGAAGAGACTGTGCTTTCTTTAGGGTCTATTCTGTGCTCCTGCTGGGGCCCATTGCAATCAGCTGTTCCTGCAAATGCAGTTATTGCTTTACCCACTGTCCACCATGTTAGAGCCTTTTGTTCCATTCTAGGGAAAGCCTGGATCAGCATCTTCATTTCTGTTAGGGTACAATCAGATTTGTGGTCTCCAATACACAGTAGTCCACAAACCCAGCAGTCCCAGTTAGGCATAGTTGTCAGTAAAAGCATACGAGGTAAACCAAAATGAGATCTCTTGGGGATTGAATCATCTCTTTTCCCTTAGAGAGAGGGTACATGGCTTATACAGCGAATAGCTGAGGTCAATAGAGATATAGTAAGTCTTGAATTGTGGTTTTTCTGTACCTACACTAAGGGTGAATTCTGTTTTGCTACTGTTCCAAGGATTGTGGGCCAGACTCTAATCTTGTTTACACACAAAGTTTTCTGTGTCTTCAGTGGAATGGACTCTGGATTTACACTGGAGTAACAGAGGTCCATTGCTTTTCCACAAAGCCTCATGTACAGCAATAACACAGCTGTTCAGAATTTCCAGTTGGCTGCTTTGGGAACCATTAGTCCTTGGCATCAACTTGCTTTAATGCTGGTAATCAGCCACTAGTTGGAACAACGTTCAGATAGAGCAAGCTTTAGTGTTTGAAGACGTTAAGCATCACTCCAGTATCTGACTGCTCCAAATATTCAGGCTCTTAATATATAAAAGTACATTTTTATGAGCAGTGAGTTTTGTGCTTTGTTTTTCACAGCTTGTAACAAGTAAAGAGACAAAAGGGGCCCTGCAGCGCTTGGGAACACAGGGTTCCCTGCAATTAAACACCCACAGCTTGGACTTGCGGGGCTTGAGCTGGATTCCCAGAGCTTGGCCTACAGTCCAAGTCCAAACAGTTGTACAGCCCCGTAGCCCAAGTCCTGCGAGCCCGAATCAGCTGACATAGACCAGCCGCGAGTGTTTAATTGTAGTGTAGACATATCCACCGAGTCTGGAAAGTATGTTTCAGATTTTCTAATGTCCTGGGCACATGGGCCAAGTTCTGCTGTCAGTTAACCCCATGCGATGCCACTGACATCAGTGAGGTTGCACAGGTGTAACCAAAAGCAGAAGTTGGCCCATAGTTCCATGTTTATTTGTTGATTTATTATAAGAGCACAGTAGAGTTGGTAGGAGAGCGGGTTAATTTGAAATAGACCTAAAAGCTTTTGTGAAATGGATATAGAGAGAATGTCTTGTGGCGAGGTGGACTGAGGGCTTGTCTTCACTACCCGCTCGGATCGGCGGGTAGAAATCAATCTCTCGGGGATCAATTTATCGCGTCTCGTCGGTACGCGATAATTGATCCCTGAATCGACGCGCGTGCTCCACTAGCCCAAGTAGGAGTAAGCGCCATCGACGGGGGAGCCGCGGCGATCTAAGTCGGATCAGATACGTCAAATTCAGTTACGCAAATTCAGCTACAGGAGTAGCATATCTGAAATCGATTTCCCCTCCCCCCCCGTAGTGTAGACGTAGCCTGAGTGTGATAGCTAATCTGTCGCATTTCTTTGCTGAGCATGTTTCTGTATAGCTATTCTCAATATAGCAGCTATGGTGGAGTTTGTACCTCTCACCCCTCCTCCAACAGTGAAAAGATTAATGTGGGTATGAGAGGCCAATTATGCTACCTGGCTGCGCCTGGAGGGTGGGCCAGGCTTCATTAGAGATGAAGCTCAGCTGGAGTGGTGAGACTGGGAGGGTCAAGGAGGAAATCCAGGGAGGGAGTCGGTTCTGGGAGCCTCTTCTAAGTAGAGAAGTCTGGCAGGAGGCCAGGAGAGAGACAGAGCAGCCACTTGGGGTTGGAGCAACTGCCAGTGGTGAACCCTGGTAACCAGGCAGGATCTGGGCTTCCAGGGAGGGAGGCCTGGGCAATGTTCAGAGAGGGATGAAAGGTCAAGCCTGAGGAGGGCAGAAGGGGGATTAAGTGGCAAACACTAAAAGCTCTCTGGCAGGCGAAGAATTGTATAAAGTTATGACAGTTTAATTCTAAGAAATTCGAAATAAAAATACAATATAAACGTTTTCTTTTCCGAACACCATCTTCAGTGACGTTAATTTGAGGACTGGCACTGGCCCTAAGGTAAATTGAGTTTGAGACCCCTGGTCTACAGGGACCTACAGGACTTAAGGCCCAGTAATCTGTGAAAGGCAAGAAAGTAGGATTTTTGTGTGGTTTGGTTAGTGATGGGATGAACTAGCTTAAATAAAATAAATAAGAATGATCTTGAATCTCGGACTAGATCAAACCTGTACAACCATCAACAGGCTTCCTACTTTGCTGAGCTCCATCTTGGGTGTCAGCAAATCCTGCAGGCTCATTTGGGGGGAGGTATTGCAAGCACCAAGAAGTTTGCTCTCTGCCTTAATTTCTCTAACTAGAGTCAATTTTGGAGGCAGAGTTGTGTCTTGGAAAGCAGGATTTGGTGTTGGCTGAGCTTTCTGAAAGAGGGCATTGCCTGCTGTTTGACCACCTCCATTCAGGAACAGGTGTATACAGTGTAAATAAAATGAGTTACGCTACCACTTGACAGAGGGGTGACAATAGTATAATTAATCTAAAGTAATATCTAATAGACATTTTGTAATAGATTGGGTTAATTTAGACAAAAGTACACATTTCATAAAACTTTTTAAAAAATCTTTAGTGTTTTAAACAGAATATTTAAAATAACTTAAGTGAAATAATTATCTGCAGAGTGTGCGGGTGTTAAGAGATCACACGTCTCTGGGTGCCTTGCTGAAGCAATTGAATGAGATAATATGGTCCTGTTGATAGGAACTTAAACTAGAATCTGGAGTCCTGGTTCTGTTTTCAAATCTGCCAATGACCTGTTGATTGACCTTGGGCAAGTCACTTAACTACTCCTTGCTTTTGTTTTCCTTGTTTATAAAATGAGGCTAAGGATACTTTACCTTTGTAAAGCACTTATTGAGATCTATAGATTTCAAAGAAACTGCACAAGTGTTTATTATTATGTACCATTATCTTACATCCACACACTCTGTCGCATGTTGAATCCAGACTTAGTTTTCAACTTCCAGCCCATTTTATAGGACATCTTCCATTATGTTCTGGTGTCATACGTTCAGTAATTCAATATACTGTTGTTTGTACCACAGTTGTGCCTAGAGGTCCCCACTGGGATTTGAGCCCTTTGTGCATTGACCTCATCTAAAAGAACTTACAGTTTAAGTAGACGAGACAAAGCATGGGAGGAAAAGCAGAGGCACAGAGAGATCAAGTAACTTGTCAACGGACACACAGCAAGTCATTTGCAGATTCAGGAATAGAACCCTGGTCTCTTGCGTCCCAGTCTGGTGCCCTAGTCACTGCCTTTCTTATATAGTAACGTCCCAACACTTACTAATGCTGCTCGATCTCTAGGTTTGAAAGAAGTATGTTCAGCATTGTGGAAGGAAGACACTTACTCCAATTTTATTAAGCTGACTGTTGTCATGAAAAACTCCAAAGTATCCGTGGTGTCAGCAATACCATAAAGGGAGGGGAGGGCTCTTTGGGTTCTCTCCAATAGTTGGGTGCATCTGTAGATGCTAATGAAATGTTGCTGGTAAACAGGGAATGAACTACATGTTTGTACTAGGCCAGATTGTGACTTTATTCATAGTAAACAAGTGCAGCAAAACACAGGACTTGAAAAGCCGCATTTCCTTTCCCGCCCCAGCATGAGACTGAGACTTCAGCTGCTCTAGAAAGTCTTCTGAGAAATGAAATCATTGCTCAAGAGAGGGTGTGCAGTTTCTACGAGCAGTATTTTGCACCCAGTAGCTTCCTGATACTCTTTTGTATGGTCAGCAGAATATCAATCATATTTAATAAATACATGCTGCATCTCCTTCTGAAATCTAAGCACAGCTGAGCTGGTACTAAACCCAACTGCATGTTTGTTCCTGCACACACTTTTTAACTCTCTCCGCTGAATTCCCCTTCAGGAATGTGTTGTCTTACAACATGGTATTTGTGCAGCTATATTTCATGCAGCATCAGTAGTTCCATTATACTTCTTACAGCATGCCAAGGTTTGTAAACTGCCTATTAAGACAACTCTTAGCTAAGGTCTGGTCTCAGTGAGTTTATTTTTACCAATTTTAAATAAAACCTGGTCACACTTTTAAGATACAGTAGTAGGGAAGTGTGGTCTGTTGGTTAGAGCTCTGGACTGGGAGCTTGGATTCCCGGGATCTATTTCCTTGGGTACATCGACGCAGGAGTCTGAGCTGTGGTTGCAGCTCAGGCAGACATACCCACACTAGCATGGCTAAAAGCATCACTTTAGATGTGGTGATGCGGGCTTCAGCAATGCAAATAGGTACTCAGGGTTCTGGGAGGGTCTCGTGCAGCCCATGATGATGCCTGTGCCAACTCCTCGTAGTGATTCTAGCGTGGGTAAAGATGGTGTGGGTATATCTATCTGAGCTGCAGTCCAACCTTGGATTGCAGCATAGACTTACTCGCCTTGATTAAGCCACTTAGGGCCCAATTCTTTCCTTACTTAGTTGGGTGAAACTCCAATTGGATTTGGATTTGCACCCTGATCAGTGAGGGCAGAACTAAATGCTTAATTTTTCTGCATCTCAGTTTCCCCATTTGTAAAAAGATAATTCTTTCCTACTTTACATGGGCTGTGGGGTGGATGCATTCATTAATTGTCTAAAAATCACGTTGAGAGCTTCGATCTCTGCATGTGCAAAAACTGAGATGTACAAAATTGTGCTAGTTTCCAGGGGCCTAGTTGAGATTTCTTTGAAAATGTGGTCCTAAACATCTGCTTTGCCTTCTTTCTCAGGCCTGTAGATGTTGATTGACCTGCTCTCACCTATCAGCCATTAAAAGAGGCACCAGCCTCCACTCCTGCCTTTATTCAAGTAACCCTTAAAACCCACTTGTGCAGCATTACCTACAGAAATTAAGGGACTAATAATGACTAGGTTGGGGAGCAGTCGAAGATAGTTCCAGCATTATTATTATCCTGCATAAACAAACAAGATGGACAGAGTGGAGATATGAGTAGCCACTTGGTATGTATGTTGCATCCCTTTCCCCATCTTTCATCTTGTTGTCCGTTTTAGACCCCAAACTTTTGTCTGCAATTATCAGTATTCCCAATGAGTTGGTCCAATACCTCATACACTTTCAGCCCTACTGCAGTTTAAATGAATAAACAATAAGGATTCTAAGTTTTTTATTTCTCTCTCTCTCGCAAATTTGGAGACTGGTCCTATAAAGTGCTGAGTGTGCTAAGTACCATCAACACCCAGTGACCTGCACTGGGAGTTGAAGGCACTCCAAACCTTAGAGGACTGGAGAAGAAAAGGGTAAAGTTTGCACTTTCAAGACACTTACTTACAAACTCTGCAAATGTCCATACATATTGTTCTGACTGATTCATTTTATTTAGTAGTGATTTACAGAATGCGAACAGTGATGTGCCCAGGAAAGTAACTGAATCTCTAGGGTGTCTTCCTCTTTCAGTAATAAGTTATAAATCTCATTAGTGTAATTGGATCAAGTGTGTGTTAGCATCAAGAGGAGACTCATTCCCTACATACCAATTTATGTCCATTTATCTCTAATTGGAATGAACTGCCGATGAAATTATTACTCAGAAATAACCTCACAATGGATATTCACAGAAAGTCTTATCAGTCACCTATGAATAACTTAGTCCTTGGCAGCAGCCAGAGAGCAGTAATAAAACAATGGCCAAGAGAATAAATGTGGTATTAAAATATATTATCTATTATACCAAAATGCTCTCCAGTACATCCTTGCTTTGATTTAATAAAAATGGTTACTTTTAAAAATAATTCTGGAATTGCTTTTATTAATTACTCTCTGGAACTTAAAATTCAAAGGAACGATTCCACATAAAATGCTAAAAAGCCAAGGGGTTAATCGTGTTTCAGTATTTCATATTAACCCAAGCAACCCTACTGGGCTACTTAAATGCAAACATTTAAAAAAGAGAGAGAAGAAAATCCTGCAGCATTCTGAGTCCATTGCCAATAGGTCTTTAAATTCAGGTAATTTCATGCACGTGGAGGTAGACTTTATTTTTCTTTCATCTGTTAAAATAACAATAAAGCTGAACTTGGTGTATTTATTTAGTGAAACACAGGAACTCTGCCCTGATGGTTTCAATCAGTGCTCCTGCAATGTGGTAATTAGGGGTTCTCTCTGATGGTTCTGTTTTTACTTAAGCTTCAGAATGTGCAGCAAGTTTAAGTTTCCAGAGACATTTGCCACTAATGTTGCCTCATTTACATGCAGATTATCCAGAGGGGACTCTTAAACACACAGACTCCCATTACAGAAACATAGGCACCACATATTAGGTTTTTTTCAGCACTTTCTTCTTCAAGGAAAAGCATTCTTGAGTAAAATTCTCTCTTTTTGAATGTAACTGAAATCCATTCCCCTCCTAGGTTGCCAGCTCTCTCTCCTCTCTCACAAACAGACAAGGATGCTCAAGCTGAAAAGTCAGAGTCAGGACTGTGTGCCAGTTTTAAAATGTTGCACATCTGCATTTTTAACAGGATGAATCCAAGGTTCAAAATTCATGCCAAGACCTTGGTTTTAAATCCACATCCCCACCCAAAAGCCCCACTTATAGTACAACTGAGTCAGAGGCCACAGTTACAATGTGATTAAAAATGGTAGTGTGGACAGGGCTTTAAATGGGCAACTCTTAACTGGATCCGTCCAAAGGCTTACTTAAGTCTCATAGACACTACATTTTAACTCTGTTGTAACCTTGTCATAGTTAAATAACTATTTGAGGATTTATCCTCAAAACAGCCGTATAGGGTGATCAGATGTCCCGATTTTATAGGGACAGTCCCGATTTTTGGGTCTTTTTCTTATATAGGTTCCTATTACCCCCCACCCCCGTCCCGATTTTTCACACTTGCTGTCTGGTCACCCTACAGCCGTATGAGGATTGGAAACTAGAATACAGAGAGAGAAGTGATGAGCCTGTGGTCATAAAGGGAGTCTGTGGCAGAGCTAAGAATGAATGCAGAATTCTAGAGTCCCAGACCAGTGCCTTAACCACAGACTTCTGCCTGGGCTACGGTAGGTGCATGGCTCCGTTCACTGGGATGAGGAGTGGGAATAATCAGGTTAGTTGGCTGGTGTCAAATCCATACAGTTGGGGGAGAGGGGAACTTGTTGAGGTAATCAGCTGGGGCGTGTGTGTGTGTGATGTGACAGGCTGTTTTGGCTGGGAAGGGGGCATCAGTGGGAGGAGAGATTGCAGGTAGGTTCCTCAACTCGTAGTTAGGTTTCGGAGATTTCAACTTTTATTTTAATTCTTTTTATAATTTCAACAGATTATTTGTAAGTTTTAACTTTTTTATCAATTTAAATCTTCACAACTGCAAGAATGTATGGGATGGGAGTCAGACAATAATGTAAAGACATGTTGAGGTTCAACAAACTAAAGTTTTACAATCTTCAAAATACAAATGGTCAACATCACACATGTCAAAACATGCAACATAAATATCCTTAATTCAAATTCTCAAGGAGCATTTTGCTTACTATCTGCCAATTTTAATTATCCTCCATGGACATATTTTTGTCATTAGTACGTGTATGGTGAAATTGACATTTATCAATAAAAATCTAATCCCTCCAATCCCACTCATATGTAATAGAAAGCTCTCCCTGGAAAGGCTCAGCGTTTATGCTTCTTGGTACTATTTTTTTCTCTCTCTCTCTCTGTACAGTTGGTGACATTGGCTTCGGTCACTCATGGCACAGGTGGTGGCGTATGCAAATAGAACCAAAGCAATTCCTTTAAAATGCTCTAAAATAGCCTTTCTGTGTCATATGTGCCATAAAAAATACTAACTAGTGGTGTGGTGTGATGTAAAGTTTTATTAGCATGAGACTGGGCTGGCCACATTACTCATGAGCAGCAAAGCCACCACACGGTGTGCAAGTCATCCCACTGGGTGCCTGTAAAAATCTCATATTGCACCACACCATCACACAGACTCTGTGGATTGTTGTTTGTTTGTCTCCTGCAGTTTCTCACAGAACAACTGTGACTTGAGAGGTTTGACTGCTTCTTTGCTCAGGTCTGGTATTTGCAAAATCATGCAGAAAGAGCTTTTTCTAGTCCTTCCTAAACTCTAAAGATGGGACTATGAAGGAACAACCTCCATGCTAATCAGAGCTGTGTATAAACCCCATCAATGTAGAATTGATTCTTAGCGCTGATCCCTTTCATTTCAGTGGAGTTAATACTGGGCATTAATTTGACCCTGTTTGTGATTACACTACCCATATGCACCCTCCACATGTTTGTGACTGTCCTGAGATCAGAAACATGTCACGGCTGTCGGTATTGGCTCAGAAGCTGCTGTTCTGCTGTTTCTTTCTTTCCTTTTTGTTGTTGTTGTTGTTGTTGTACACACACAAAAAACTTTCCAAGAGAAACGGATGTTGAAATGAGAAAGAAGAGTAGTGGTGCTTCATCAGATAACCTATAATTGTGCAAATCTTTGGATTATAAACAAAAATCGATCCCTTGTAGTGTTTGTCCTGGGCACAGCTGTCCCCTTCCACTCCCCTTCCAGTCTTCAGTTCTAGGTTAAGTTACTTAAACAGTAAAAAATTTCCCAGTTGATGCCCTCTCATCTTTTAATTTTCAGATAGATGTTGGTTTGGAGTGGGAGGTTAGTAGTCTGGAAGATCAGAGTGAGAGCTTTGCCTCCCCAGACAAGGATGTATGCTAAGAAGACTTTAAAATCCCAGAATTAAGAGTGCAGCTGGCATTAGGATGCACTTGATGTTCTACTTGGCTTTCTATAGTTTGCTGCCTCAGTCCACTTTTCAAAAAATTGGGATGGCAGTAGCCATTCATTTTTTTTTTTTTTTTTTTTCTCTTTTGTAGAAACTCACATACATTAAGAGAAACGTTTGTTGCTGGCCTGAATCTGGTGCATTTTCTATGTATCCGAGAATCTATTTACCTTCCATACTGGAGAGAGCTCTTCAGATTTTTCACCCACTTCCTCAATCAGAGCTGGCATTTTCCACTCTGATTTTCACATCTTTACTGCCTCCTTTCAAATCAGCTGTTCTTGAACAGAAAACGCACCATCTGTTCCAATAATTGTTTGCTCCAGGCCTTTGAAAATGAGATGTTTCACCTTTACAGCTTTATTCTAAATAACAAAATCAAGGCAGCAATAATAAAATATTTTAAGTAGTCTTAATAGGAAAAACATATTGTCCTCTATTTTAAGTGACCTCTTAACAGGTACCTGTGTACAATAGGCAGTTACTAAGAACCATGTGGTCTGATATGTACTAAGGTTTCAAGCAATAAGCATAGGAAGGAGCATATACTATATAACCAGCATAATTTTGTACCTTAAATAAAACATTGAGGGGTGTAATGTTCCTCAAAAATAAGTTTGGTCTTCCATGTTGTGTAAAAGCTGGTAATTGTCTACAAAGTTGGGTTTGGATATGAATAAAACAGCAGAGTGAAGTCAGTAGGGGTGCAGGAAATTGGACCATCTTGCTCAGAATTGCCCCTCAAAAATGAAGAGGACAACCTGCAAAAGAGGCACTGTCGGCAAGACATAAGGAAACTAAAGGGAACCAGGAATAAAGGATAAAGCTTGGATTTATTGACCCAATAGGGGGCAGGCATGAGCTCTTTAGTGGGGTCCGCACTGGAAAAAAGAGGACTAGCGCTAGCTCTGCCAAATCTGAGGTCTTCCAAAGTGAACGGTCACATTGTTCCAGATGTGATGTTTGCTGCTGAACACATGTTGAATAACTCTCAGCCCCTGTGTCAACTTCAGAGGCTTTGCAGACCACCCAATGTTTGCCCATGGTGTTTGGATCTGAAGAGAAGAGTTAGAGGTATACCCAGTTATAGGCACGGCAAACCATGGCCAAGACTTAGAAATTACATGGTGGTCAGGAACTTCTAGATCTGTTGTGCAAGAACAGGAGGCTACATTTGGGAACAAATATATTCCCAGGGATATGTGGAAGAAGGAAAGGTAGCATAATAGATATCATCTTTCCCGCTAGCTGGATGGCAGGTGAGGATGTGGTTTGAGAGAGGCTGGGTGTGACGTTGTGCAGTCTATATGGTTTTATAAAAAACTTGATAATAAGTCAATATAATGTAACTGAGATAGTTTTAGAGAAAATACGGTAATAAGTGAATGTAAGTAACTGGGATATGCCTCATGCAAAAGGTCTCTTGTAAGGTATCATTCCAAAGCTTATAATCTACTGAATGTGATCATCTGATTTGTATAAATGTACCACTCTTGTATCTAAAACTAGAAATATAAAATGTAACTCTGAGGGCCTATTGTAATTGTGTAAAGTGTGGACCATTAATGATGGTTTGGAATCTTGATGACTCCCATTGTCTGCAGATGGCTGTATTTACCTGTGAGTCTTCCTGTATATGTGTGTGCTGGCAAGTGAGTAATGAAGTCTTGCAGTGACATGTGATCATGTCACCTGAACTGGAATCCATCTTTAACCTGGTGCTTTTCCAGTGAGGGTGGGTGGAAACCCAGAGAGACAAAGAGTTCCCGCCTTATGCAAAAGATATATAAAGGGGGGAAGAGAACAGAGAAAGGGAGGAGCCATTATGAAGAATCCCCTAGCTACCACCTGAGCTGCAACAAGAGCTGTACCAGGGGAAAGGATTGTGCCCAGGCCTGGAAGATGTCCAGTCTGAGAAAAACTTAATCTCACCCTCAGAGAGGCTTCAGTATCTGTATTTAGTTTGATTAGGCATAGATTTGCGCATTTTATTTTATTTTGCTTGGTGACTTACTTTGTTCTGTCTGTTACTACTTTGAACCACTTAAATCCTACTGTCTGTATTTAATAAAATCACTTTTTATTTAGTAATTTACTCAGAGTATGTATTAATACCTGGGGGAGCAAACAACTGTGCATATCTCTCTATCAGTGTTATAGAGGGCGAACAATTTATGAGTTTGCCCTGCATAAGCTTTATGCAGGGTAAAACGGATTTATCTGGGTTTAGACCCCATTGGGAGTTGGGCATCTGAGTGCTAAAGACAAGCACGCTACTGCGAGCTGTTTTCAGGTAAACTTGCAGCTTTGGGACAAGTGATTCAGACCCTGGGTCTGTGTCTGGAGCCAGACGGGAGTGTCTGGCTCAGCAAGACAGGGTGCTGGAGTCCTGAGCTGGCAGGGAAAACAGGAGCAGGGGTAGTCTTTGCACATCGGGTGGCAGCTCCCAAGGGGGTTTCTGTGATCCAACCCGTCACACTGGGTGTGGGGAAATAAAAAGTGAATATAAGTGATTGGGGTGTGGTGCTGCCTGTAGAGGGGAGACGGGCCTTTTTGTGTGAGGGCTCTGTCTGCCGGTTAAAAGACTGCCGGCAGCCAGAGCCCTATCTATTTAATTTGGATAACCCTGATGTTACATTATAATCATACCCATTGTACAGATGTGGTGCAGGGAGTTTAGCTGGCCTGCCCAAGACCACAATTCACACCAGTGGCAGAACCAGGATTAAAATTTGGGAGTCCTGACTTCCAGAAGTTTTTGTTTTTATTATCCTTGTTTTGTGAAAAACAGAATAAGAGATAATAGTTTTACCCATGTTGCCACCTAACAGTAAGGATAGTTGTCCTGTCAAAGATCCTTCTCCTCCTAGATCTCCAGGTCTGGAATAAATACCCCTTTATGTCATATCAGATCTTCAGTATTGTCAAATATAAAAAGCTAATTCACTTAGGGGAGTTCCACTCCATTCACTTCAGGGGAATTCTATCAGAGATGAATTTAGCACAAAATGACTGGGAATATTTCTCACCACCCACTTACCCACATTTGAGCAACATTTCCATGGTAGTATTATTACAAACCACCACACATACTCATTACACAAAACATGTTCATTCAGTTCACCACAGATCCCATCCAGCCACGACCTACGCATAATCCATCCTGTGACAAATGATTGCTCAGCCCAATGGCAAGCTGTCATCTCTGACTTCTGTTTTGATGGTAAACCAAGGTAGCTTCCTTATTGTGAATTATGGGAAAGTCTCTCTCTCTCTGATGCAGGGGATATTCTTTATTTATTTTTGGACTTTGTGGTTGGTATCACATTGCGATTACTCTGAATATTGTGAATGCCAAGAAACCTTCCACCCTCTTCTCCTTCTGCTATACAGTAAAGTAGGATTAGGCCACACTACATTTGTAATGATCATTAAAGCTTTGTGGGTGCATAATAAGAGGTGGAGAACTTTCTGTGAATAAGTTGACACACATCCAAAGTTTTTTAGTGCATTGCTTTAATTTCACACCCTGCTTGCACAGTATTCCAGAAAGCACCCAAGCCAGGAATTGTAAAGGTGGTTGTTATATAATAATTTGCAATTACAAGGCGTCTTCTGTCTAAGGATCTGAAAGTGCTTTACAAATATAATTAAACCTCACTATTCCACTGCAAGGAAGATAAATATAATTATATCTAGTATACAGATAGGTGAAGTGACTTGTTGAAAGTCACATAATACTTCAATGGCAGAGCTGGGGAAATAAAAAATATAGCTCCTTTGTGCTGCTGCTGAACGGGTAGCTGAGGATTCCCCTAATATCAGGGAATTGTTTCTGGTGTACAGCCACCGTAACTCTATGCCATTCCCCTCCAGTGCCAGCAATCTCTGGCAAGCATAATGGCCTGTAGGGAGCTGTTATAAGCCAGCAAACTATAAGCAGCCTCCAGGCTGCTATAAGTTATGTCAGGGACCAAAGCATCTCCAGCAGCCCTGGAAATTGGGGTAGTGCAATAAGTTAAAGTAATCTTTGACCCTCACTCCTTTCCTTGATTGCACTAAGTAGAGCTCTGATGCAGCTGAGGATCTGGCTGAGTCCTGGCTCAGGAGTCCAGAGTTCTAGTCTTCTGCTTTAACCACTAGACATGCTTCCTACCTTACTGAAGTCTAGTTGTTTTGCTGTGCATTTGAGATTCATGTTCACATTTCTTTTTAAGTTCCTGCCTGTTAGAACTTTCTAAACTTAGAATAAACAGCAAAGAAAAAAAAAGAGCTTTTCTTCAAATCCATTAAAGAAGCATGTTCATGAAATGCGGAAAGCTTTGAACTTTGTTTTCTCCAGGCAGAATTACCTGCTGCTAGATTGCACATTCGATATAAATATCTGACTATCCATAGTATCACCCAGCCACTTAAGAGGTTAATAATAATCTTTGGTGTATGTGGAGTTCTAATGAACAGTGTGTACTTCCCTCACAGTAGTTCTTCATTCCATTGGCTTACACTGGGCATCATATTAGGAGATTTCAGAGGAAATATTGCAGTTCTGAAGGAAAGATGTTCGGTACTGTTATACTCGGGGGCCCAATCAAACACTCATTAAAGACAATGAAAGGACCCCCCTAGGGTGTTGCACTAGGTCCGAAATAATTATGTGCTATTGAGGAGGAGCACCTGATAGTGCTATTGGATATGTATTTTTTTTCCTCCCAGACACACGGTAGAGGAGAACAATTTTATGATATTTTTTCAAACTCTCTAGGGCAGGGACTGTGTTTAAACTGTTTGTACAGCCTGTAGCAAAATGGGGCCCTACTCCTCCTGATTGGGGCCTCTGAGTACTAGCCATCCAATCTCGGGAAGCAGAAACAATACCTTGTCAGTTACAGCAGTGGCTCTCAACCTTTCCAGACGACTGTACCTCTTTCAGGAGTCTGATTTGTCTTGCGTACCCCAAGTTTCACCTCACTTAAAAACTCCTTGCTTACAAAATCAGACATAAAAATACAAGTGTCACAGCACACTAGTACTGAAAAACTGCTTGCTTACTTTTCCATATTTACCATATAATTATAAAATAAATCAATTGGAATATAAATATTGTACTTGCATGTCAGTGTGTAGAAGAATATAGAGCAGTATAAACAAGTCGTATGAAATTTTAGTTTGTACTGACTTTGCTAGTGCTTTTTATGTAGCCTGTTTTAAAACTAGCCAAATATCTAGATGAGCTGATGTACCCCCCCGGAAGACCTCTTCATACCCCTAGGGGAACGAGTACCCCTGGTTGAGAGCCACTGATTTACAGGACCACCCACACAATTGCAGATAGTCAAAGTGAGCCATTTACTGGTAGTCCAAAAATGATTAGTTCAAACTATTTGAGGAATACTTACAAATAATGATTATACACGAGGGAAGTCAGGATCATTATCTTTTTTAAGTTAGTAAATAGTTAACAGAGTTTGGCTCATTCTGTAAGGAGGCATCAGTTTTCCAGCTCAGATTGTCTTCCTGAAATCTCTTCAGTTGTGTTAGAAGGGATAGTCTCTGTTGTAAATGCAGTCCACAGATTGAGGTTTGTGCTTTGCTGAACATGTGGGGCATTAACCATGCAGTTCAAATGAATGTTTGTTTGCTGGAGCTACTCTGCTTAAAGCCCCTTGCAATGAACTGAGTAGAAAGGTTTTGGTCCTGCTAGGTGCTGAGCCGAGGAGTGCAGGAGATGCTTGGCACCTTCCAGCCAGGATCAAACCCTATGTTCCCCCCCCCCCAGTATTTATATGAATTGGTGGTAAAATTCCTTTCACAGATGAAAGTGGAATCTCAATGACTTTCCATTAAGATTTTCCCAAAATGAAAATTCTCCAAGTTTTACTGCCCCAGTAGTAAATTCTGTACCTTATATCAAGTGTGTAGGGCTGTATCTATTTCCTGTATTCTCTGTGCCGGGGCGGTGGGGGATGCATGTGTGGGGATAGCATAAAGACCTCACTGTTCTCTCACTCGGAAAGCTTTGCCAAAAAAAGAAAGTGTCAAGACATGGAACTGAGTCTTTGCAGCGTTTATGGATCCTTGTAGGGTTGAACACAATTTAGCATTTTGTTAAATTAGAACTGTTTTAGTTGCTGTATATTAAGGTGAAGAAAGACTCAGTCATTAATAGCTGGCTAAAACATGCATTTCACTATTATTTTTTAACCCAAAGAAATGTTTAAGCTTAGCTGATTCTAGCTTTCATATTCATGGTAGTGCTTCTATGTTTAAATCTGCCCAGCTACAGAGCATAGGTGTAAGACAAACAATTGCTTTTCCTCACATTCAGAGAAGAGACAGGCTCAGACTTAATAAAAATGGCCCAGATTTTTATATGAGTTAACCAGAATCTGGACCAGCATACCTTATTTCCAGTGAAACCTGTTTAAGCAACCACCCCAGAAACCAGTTAAAAAACAGTTGCCTTGCAAAGTTGGCTATTTATCTAACGATCCAGCTAAATTGTATTGGAAACGTTAGGGACAGGGAAACTGTAATGTGATATAAAAACTATTCCAACCACTGCATCTAATTACAAAGCAAACTTAGTTGTTAGAAGTGTCTGAAATATGATTTTAGAAAGGATAATTAAAAGCAAATGGGAAGCTGCCATCTCTATAGGCCCGTGAGGCGGATAAGGGTAAACAAGAGCAGTTCCTCTTAGGGCACATCTACACTTAAAACTCTGCACTGGCACAGCTGAACCGATGCAGCTGTGCCACTGTAGCGCTTTATTGAAGATGCTCTACGCTGACAGGAGAGAGCTTCTCTCATTGGTGTAGTTAATCTGCCTTCCCAAGAGGCGGTTGCTATGTCAGTGGGGGAAAGCTCTCCGGTCAACATAGCATTGTCTACATGGGGCGGGGGGTGTTTGGTTGATATAAGTATGTCTCTCAGGGATGTGGATTTTGCATATTCCCAGAGTGATGTAGTTATACTGATATATGTTTGTACCAAATCTTAGGAACTATTGGAAATCAGAGTTTACCTTGAAACACCATTTTCTTGCTTTTAAAAAGTTAATTTAGTAGTTGTTTTAGCCAACTTAAGCTAACAAAAACATTTTAAAATACAGAATTTACATTAAAAGTTTTGAAGCTCTCTGAATTCCACTAGTTTCTGATGGGGCCTGAATTTTCAGTCCTAATCTACTGCATGATACTGCACCTCCTGTAGGGAAGTATGATGTTGTATCGTGAAAATGGCTGCCTCCAGTAGGAGACCAAAATGAACCCTGTCATAGTGGAGTAGGTATTGTAGGAGGGGCACATAAAACATTTGTTGTCTCTGGATGGGGCACAGGTGCAGATTCATGTTTTGGTTTTGGTCGTCTGGTGGGTGTACTCAGTCAAACAAACTGTCACTAGCCCATAAGCAATAATAGAGGTTAACTAAAAAGATCAGCTTTATCTGAGTTTCATCTTCACCACTGGGGAGTTGGAAAGCCTGTGGATCAAATTCACACCTGGTATATGTGGCTGCTTACATCAGTGCTGAATTTGGCCCTGTATCTTGCAAGTGTGGTCCTATTTTGAAAAGTGGCTCTGGGAAAATGACATTATGGGTCTCCCTGATTATGAAGTCCTAACAATGCACATATCCTATATGGTCAATTTATCAATAAAAATGTGTTTTTTGTTTTTTTTCTAACTGGTGTGCCTACAAATACAGTCTTGACTCTGAGAACCAAGCTGGGCTCATTCCTTCCCAAATGTCATCACCGGTAGTCAACGTCCTGCAGTGCAAAATTATGCCTTCAGAAACACCTTCAATGTGTAACCTCTTTGTTTTCCAGTTATACTTTCAGTGAAACCTGTGCACTACCAATGCAGTCAGTACATTTGTTCACATGGAACTTGATAAACAGCAATACTATTGATGATGCACAAGGAGAAACAGAATCTAGCTCATTTTTTTCTCTTAAGCCTGATATACACTTGAGAGTTTTATTATAACTATTTTGATTAGAGGTGAATCTTTTACTGATATAGTTATACTGGTAAAGCTCTACTTTGTATGCGAGTATATGGAAATAAAGATGATTTATACAAGCATAGCTATTCCCCTTCTCATATAGGAATAGCTATACTGGTATAAAGCGCCTTTTTACTGGTAAAACTGCATATACTGTCTATCAGTATCATTAAAGTAGTGCAACTTTCTAGTGTAAGACCTGCCCTTAACTATGTTGGCTCCTATAGCGTTAACAGGTATGAAAAGCAGGAAAAAGCAATTTTTTTGTCTCTGTGTTCAGCAAATCTGACTCTGAATACACCCAGGGCAGCAGGGAGCAGAGCTGTGGTGTAATAAGTTACCATATTTATCCAGTCAGTTTTCAAAGTAGAAACACACTGTTTAAAAATTGAAACCCAAGAGGTCAGAAACTACTTGAACCAAAACTGACTAAGATGTTTGCAAAATCCCTGGTGAACGGTAACCATTAACTTTCACCAGGGGTGAAAGTAGAAATAGGGACTTACTGGTATGGGGCTGGGTTGGGGCCGGCTCTGGTCCCCGGAAGGAGCGGGAATGGGTGGGGGTCAGAGCCAGCCCCAGCCACTACTGGGAGCCCCAGGCCCTTTAAATTGCTGCTGGGGGAAGCCGGGCTGCCCCAGTACGGGGCACCAGCGCGTACCAGCTTACTTTCACCTCTGACTTTCACACTAGTCCAGTTCTCATCAACTTTTAATTGCTCTTCTTTTGCGTGAAATGTTTATCAAGAGATAGTGGAGCAAATTCATTCCTGCCACAACTCCAAGGGAGTTAAGAGAAATTAATCTGGTCAGAATGTTCTTGATACAGCCACATTAAGAAAACTTTTAAAACAAACAATACAACTTCATTTTTGATTGATTTTATTCAGTTGATTATTAAAGGCACCTGTTGCTATAGCAGCTCCAGGAGGTGCTTTAATTACAAAATTTGGACAAATATATCCGTTACATAGGCTGCTGACAAAAAGTGGGGCCATGAATGCTAAATCACCACTACCATAAGTACTGCTGGCAAAAATTAATAGACATAATATGAAATTCTTCAAAATCAACAGCAACAAACTCTTGAGGTTCAAGTTGTCAAAAAGCAGTCTCTAATAAATGGGCTCCTTGTGGCTAAAAACAATTGATTTCCCGCCCCCCACAAAGTAATAGTAAGATTGTGGTATTCCAGTTGTCCTTCTTCCCAGACCATACAGACAGCCTTTCCCTTGTAGATCTGAAATGTAATTCCAGTATATCAGAATGGAGCAATTGTGGTAGCACAATAATTAGCAACTTAAAGCACCACTTGCTCCTGGGAGAGCTGAGTGCCAGTGTGTGTTGCAGGTACTGGTCCTATCAAAGATCACCTTTAGCAGTACTGAGCACTCCTCAAGTGGTAATTGCATCTAAAATAGATGCTGAATTTCCATTATCATCAGATATGTTTTCAAAATGGATATATACTCCAAACACACTTATTTTTACCAGGAGCATAGGAAGGGAAGGGAAGAGGTTTATCATTTGAGAGATCACTAAATTCTCTCTCTCGACTTTGGAATACACCCAGGGCGTATGTTTGACAGACCACCTTTAAGTGTCTGGAAGGCATTTTGTTCTCTGACACCACAGGGGAATGTGGATTTGATGACATTTCTGTCGTGAACGCTCCCTTGTCTTGAAAAATGTGGGGGGGTTTCTGTTTTTGTTTTTTAAATAATCACTATTGAGAAAAAAGTTTATTTTTTTTCCCTTTGCTAAATAGTACATGTGGCATTATGCCTTCTTCTTCCTCCTATTCTTTCCTTAAGTACATTGCACATCTGCAGCATCTCCCATCCGAGGATCTTGAGAACTTTACAGACATTAAAGAATTAAGCTTCTCAGCAACCCCATGACATGTGGAAAATGAGGCACTAAGTCTGAGGTTAATTTGATTGTCCAAGGTAATACGGCAAATCCACAATAGACCTAGAAACAGAACCCAGGTCTCCCGTCTCCAAGACATGACATTTAATCACAAAACTATGCTTTCTGTCACGTTGTTTGTTACCCTCCTGGAACCATGGTGGCAGGAAGATAGCAGGTAGGTCTGGCAACTTCAGCTCATCATTTCTCTAGAGGGACTCTTTATTTTCATTTTTTATCTCTTCCTGTGCTGCACTTCTATCTTGGCTAAAAATTCTTAGATGAAACCGAGGCATGCATTTTTACAAGGCTTTCTAGATGTTTTGGTATATATTAATTTTTTAGGCTACAGATGATAACTCTCAATAATTCTCTGTTTGGCACAGGGAAAGCTTCTCTCTTGTTTTTAATTATATAGCTACAACCAGTTACAAAGGCCATTGGAAGAGCATGCATATGATGGTGATGCTTGACTCACATGAGAGATTACCAGGACTGGTGGCTTAACATGCCTCACTATTCACCAATTCCTAGTGATAAATTTTTTCTTCTTTATTCACTTGCACTGAATGTTGTTTATAGATTTGGGGCTGCTGATTTTTAAATTGATACATTATCCACAGCATTTCTGTGTCTAGAAGGAACCACAAATGGACCATCTAGTCTATCCATGTGCATAATATCAATGTCATTAGTACATCAGTTTATCCAGGATGGTTTGTCCCAAGTGCAGATGTGTTGAGTTTTTCTTAATCAACACTTGTAAAATCCTTTGCAGTCTTCATCTGAAAAGCACTATGTAAATGCAAAATATTATTATACCACTCACAAATTAAATGTGGTGCATTTTATAATATTATAAACACATGGCCTGTTACCTATTATTCCCCACTGTTTCATTTTTCTTTTAAGATTCAAATATCCTCTGTGTATTGTCTGCTAAACTTCCTAGCAAGAGTTCTGCTTTTGCTGAATCCTATATTTCAAAAGATTAAAACAAGAAGAGAGTATAATGACAAAGTCACATAGTGACTTTCATCCAAAAAACACTTGTTCCTGAAATGTGGCCACCTCTGGGGTGGAACATGACAGTTGTTTCACAGCACAGGGTGACACAACACAACAGCTTAGGAAAGGAAGTAAAGAATAGTGCTGTAGCCAATTGAAGTCAAAGGGTAGAGTTTGTAAGTACACTGAATGTAATTATAAAAATTAGCTAATCCTGCAAAAAATGCCATGGAACCTTTAGTGACCACAGATGGTCAAGGCCTGCGTTTGAAACCTCATTTAGAAATCGTTTTTTATTGAACAGGCCTTAGAGTTTCTATAGTAACTCTCATACCTATAAAGGGAAGAGTAACAGCCCTCCTGTGTACAAAACTATAAAATCCCTCCTGGCCAGAAACACCAAAATCCTTTTACCTGTAAAGGGTTAAGAAGCTCAGGTAACCTGGCTGACACCTGACCCAAAGGACCAATAAGGGGACAAGATACTTTCAAATCTTGGGAGGGGGGGGGAGGCTTTTGTTTGTGCTCTTTGTTTTGGGGGGTTGTTCGCTCTTGGGACTAAGAGGGACAGGACATCAATCCATGCTCTCCAAATCCTTCTGAACAAGTCTCTCATATTTCAAACTTGTAAGTAACAGCCAGGCCAGGCATGTTAGGTTTATCTTTGTTTTCTCAACTTGTAAATGTTCCTTTTGCTAGAGGGTTTACCTCTGTTTGCTGTAACTTTGAACCTAAGGCTAGAGGGGGTTCCTCTGGGCTCTTTGAATCTGATTACCCTGTAAAGTTATTTTCATCCTGATTTTACAGAGATGATTTTTACCTTTCTTTCTTTAATTAAAAGCCTTCTTTTTAAGAACCTGATTGATTATTCCTTGTTTTAAGATCCAAGGGGGTTGGATCTGGACTCACCAGGAATTGGTGGGGGGAAAGGAGGGGGAATGGTTAATTTCTCCTTGGTTTAAGATCCAAGGGTTTGGATCAGTGTTCACCAGGAAATTGGTGAAAAAGTCTCTCAAGGCTACCCAGGGAAGGGTTATAGTACCTGGGAGGGAGATATTCTGAGTGGGGAGGTAGACAGTGTTTCCCAAATGACTCATAAATAATTTGGGTGGTGGCAGCAAAACCAAATCTAAGCTGGTAGTTAAGCTTAGAGGTTCTCATGCAGGTCCCCACATCTGTCCCCTAGAGTTCAGAGTGGGGAAGGAACCTTGACAGTAACCATTGTAGTTCTAACACAGATGAAGGTCACATTTACTAGATAGAAAGTGAATATGAAATAACAGAGAGGGGTAAATATTTAGGGGCATATTCTTATCTTGATGAGTAGAGATTTACATGCTGAACTCACACCACAAAGAAAGACCATACCGTTTCACGGTTAATCTTCAGCTTTATTTATTTTTTTTTCTATTGGGATCCAGGATGTGGGTGGGCAAAGCCCCCCCACTATTAAAGGATCCCCCCCAGCCTAAGGGGGGGTCCAGAGGACCTGGAGACCAAAAAATTACGAGGGACAACTAATAAAAAGAACAGGGACAGGAGTGCAGTCAAAGGGTCAAACGAAGTGAACCAGACGGGGACACTGAGCAGAGAACCCCGGACAGCACCCACTGCTCCTCAAAGGCGTCAAGGGAGTCAGTGGACGCCGCCCAGAGGAACTCTGCCTGGATACGTGAACGAACAGAGGACCGGAAATAGGCCCCACAGTCACAGGAGACTCCATCGGCCAACCTCCTCTCCCTGGTTTTATAAATGGTCAGTTTCTCTAGGGCCAGGAGGAGTTTGAACAGGAGGTCCTGTGACTTTGTGGGGCGACAGATAGGGAGTGCATAAATAAAAAGGTGAGGAGAAAAGTGCAACCAAAATCTTAACAAAATATCCCTGAGGAGCGGGAATAGGGGCTGCAGCCTGGCGCACTCCAGGTAAACATGTGCCAGGGTCTCCCTCACGCCGCAGAAGGGGCAGGTGTCTGGGATGGGGTAAACGGGGTAAACCGCGCCAAGTACACATCCGTGCTCATGGCTCCATGAAGGAGCCGCCAACTGATGTCCCTGGTGGGCTTCGGGATCAGAGTAGAATAAAGGCTGGCCCACCGGGGCTCCTCACCCTCCAGAGGTGGCAGAAGGTCCCGCCACTTCGTATTGGGGCGGGACGCGAGGGTGAGGACATGAAGAACATGGAGCACGAGCGTGTATAGATGTTTCCTTGGCGCGGTCCGGAACAGAACGGGCTGCAAATTGTGCAGCTGGCTCATGGCGAAGGGATTGGGGGATGGGGGGCGCGTGCGGTTGGGTCCACGGGGCAGGGGCCCGATGAAAAAAGTCTGGAGGGCTCGGAGTGGAGGGTGGGCGGGGCGTTTCCTCTCGCAGGACCCGGTCGAGAGAGTCCCGAGCAGCTTTATTAAGGGGCAGATAGTTAAAACCTAGTGAGCCAAGAAGAAAATGGAAATAGGTTCTTGGTTTGGTGGCTGTGAAGATCACATTTGAACGGAAGGAAGAAGAGAGTACCATCCCCTAACGTTTTGAATTAGAATGCAGCTTTGGTGGGGCATTTTTTTTTATCAGTTTTTTCCCCAAGGAACATTCCCAACCAAATTCCTGTCTATCAGGGTGCAGTTTCCAAAGGACACTACATGTGTGAATATGCTAAGGTTCTTCTGTTTAATCTAATAAATATGTGGGAAGTAAGGCAGGTTTCAGAAGGCCCCCTAGAGTCAGACAATTATGTAAAAGCTTTATTGTTAATAGGTAGACACTTCTGCCAAACGGTCAGGTGGTAACGATTAGCCTGGCTTTACTACCACTTCATGGTGTTGCTATTGCGATGTTGTGAAAGGATTTGTCAGCACTAAGGATAGAATGTAATGTGTCCCCTTCCTCTCAGGCCCTTCCGTTTTCACCTCTTCTCATTTATCCCTGAAAATAACTGAACAAGCAAAACAGACCTTAACAGAACTGATGGAAGAGGTGGTATTAAATAAATTAATGGAGATATCCTATCTCCTTGAACTGGAAGGGACCTTGCAAGGTCATCAAGTCTAGCCCCCTGCCTTCACTAGAAGGACCAAGTGCTGATTTTGCCCCAGATCCCTAAAAGTGGCCCCCTCAGGGATTGAACTCACAACCCTGGGTTTAGCAGGCAAATGCTCAAACCACTGAGCTATCTGAAGTCCTTTCAGACACTGCAGGAAATATCCTCCTTCAATATCAAACTTTGGAATGGGAGGGGCTAAATTCTCTTCTGCATTTCACTGATGTAAATCCACAGTTACTTCTCTGAAAGCAGCGGAGTTACTCTAGATCAGTGGTTCTCAAACCTTTGTACTGGTGACCCTTTTCACATAGTAAGCCTCTGAGTGTGATTTTTCCCCCCCCCCCTTATAAATTAAAAACACCTTTTTCGATATTTAACACCATTATAAATGCTGGAGGCAAAGCGGGGCTTGGGGTTGAGGCTGACAGTTCACGACCCCCCCATGTAATAGCCTTGTGACCCCCTGACGGGTCCCAACCCCCAGTTTGAGAACCCCTGCTCTAGATTTATGCCATTGCAATAGGAAACAGAGTTTGGGAGAAATGGGTCCCTTTTTAGCAAAACACTTAAGTCTCATTGAAGTCAATTGTGCTTACGGGTTTACTGTACCAGGCCCTTAATAAACACTGCAAGATAGATCAAGATATTCTGGTACAAATGACACCAGAATTCTGAACATGCCCCCAAATCCAGATTTCATCTAGAAATTGGTTTTGTTTCTCTGTAACTCTAATTCATATAACTCCATCTGATTCAATGTTTCATATGACTCCTGAGACATTCGGTTAATTGGGGTTTACCTGTATATTAATATTGAAACTGGACTTCCCCTTGAGAGAGAGAGAAGAAGGAATATCTTGTGGTATAGCAGCAGACTGGAAGTCAGGGGACCTACAGACTGTTCTCAGCTCAAGCACAGACTGTGTGACCTTGGCCAAGCACTAACCACCCTCCTCCCCCAAGCTCTCTCTGTACCTCAGTTTACACATCTGTAAAATGGGGATAATAGTACACTCGTAGGCAGGCTATGAGGCTTACTTTATTAAAATTTGGTCAGTGTTCTGAGATCTTTGAACGGAAGAAGATAATTTGAAAGTGGAAAGCATTACATGGTAGTATGGTCTAGTCTGTGGATAGAGCACTGGGTCAGAAAACTTGTGTTTTAGTCTACACCAGTTTACTGGGTGACCTTGGGCAAATCACTTCCCCTTCCTGGGTCTGTTTTCCCATCTGTCAAATGGGGGTAATAATACTAACTTTCTTTGTGAAGTGCCATGAGATCTATGGATGAAAAGTGCTATATAAGATCTCGGTGTTTTTATTACCTCTTTCTTTGGAAGTTGTATTTTTTTTTCCATGAAAGATTTTGGGCCTGACAGCTCCATTTTGGTTTTAGTGGCATGTCCTTGAAAGTTACACTACTGTTGGCAATTACATACAAAAACAGGCAACCAAGGCCCCTGTGATAGCAGGGTAACACAAGTAGTGAGAGCAGCAGTATCAGTTCTTTAGATTCTAGACACTTTCACTGTTTAATGTAGTGGTTGGGAATGTGTCCATGCTGAGTTACTAATAAGTAGGGCTCCATGTCCATCACGGAGGTCGTAGAAGTCACAAATTCCATGACTTTCTGTGACCTCCGTGACTTCTGCAGCAGCCGGTGTGGCTGATCCCAGCACCGCTCAAGCAGCTGGCCCTGAGCACCAGCCACACTGGCCACTGCTGGAGCAGCTTCGCAGCCAGCTGCTCAGGCGGTCCTGGGGCCAGCCACACTGGCCACTGCTCGGGTGACCCCGGATAGCCGGCCCTGGGGACTGCTCGAGCAGCCGCCAGTGCGGCTGTTCCTGGGGGCTGCGAAACCAGCGGTCCTAGGGCTGGTAGGAGCAGCGGCAGGTGAGTGGCCCTGGGGGTGGCGGGAGAAGCTGCTGCTCAGTGGCTCCCGGCAGTTGATGCTGCTGACCCCTGCCCTGCCCTCCCCACCCCACCCCAAGCAGTGCCCCCCCCCCCGACCCCTCAAAGCAGGGCTTCCCCACCACCTAAGATTTAGTCAGGGGTGTATAGTACAAGTCATGGACAGTCTTGGACCGTGAATTTTTGTTTATTGCCTGTGCCCTGTCCATGATTTTTACTAAAAATACCCATGACTAAATCGTAGCCTTACTAATAAGCATTTGTACTATCTGTTCAAAACTACTGTTAAGATGGAGTCTCCCCCAAAAGGATAATACACACAAGATGCTGATGTGTCTAGTGAAAGAGCTGTATGGAAGGGCTTAAAGGAGCACTCATGTAATCCAAATCGAAAATAGTGCAGCATTAAGCAAGTCCTGCCTGAGTGATATTTTGCAGTCCTTTGAACTTTGCAGAATTTGATGATTGTTGGTTCACAGGTTTTCCTCTAAGAGTGGAGGGGGAAAGTTAATGTTACTTTTCTGTAAAGCGAAAAAATGTATTTTTTAAAAATAATGAACTTGTCTCTCCTTATCTGCACAGGTATAAATCAGGAATAATTCCACTGAATTTAATGGAGCCACACCAATGTAAATGAGAGGAGAATCAGGCCCAGTAGTCTTTAAATAGTAAAATATTTAACCTTTATGTATTGCTTTTAATTTGTAGCTCTCAACAAAGATAATTAAGTATTATTAGTTCCATTTTACACATGGGGAAACTGAGGCAGAGTGAGCAAGAAAAATGACCTCTAAGGGAGCAATTCAGTGGGAAGATAGGAAGTCTCCTGACTTCCATGCATATGCTCTAATCGCTAGACCACAGCTACCCAAAAAAGCGAACAAGAATATTGCTCTCCGACACTAGTGCATTAACCCATCAGTACTTCTCTTTGCTGGGGGTTATTTCTGGAGTATTTAGCCTTCAAACAGACTAAAGGAGCGTTAATGAAATACCCAACTGTTTGTACTTCTCTGTTATCTGGTAACATCCTAGTGAGGGGACACCAGGCACTTGGTATAAACTCTCTTACAGGGTGCTCTCATTGCATAAGACTTCTGCATTCTTCTGTTTGCCAAAAACAAGCACAAAAGTGCCACGTGGAATGAAAGTTTGACAGTTGGGCAATCTTGCCCAGAAGTGTTGCACACAATTTAGTAGTCTGCCTTTTAGTAAATGATCAATGACAGTCAAATCCTTACCTGCTCGGTATTTAAAAAAAAAAAAAAAAATATGGGGAAAGTCCTTATTTATGAACTTTAAAGGGCAGAAAAGTAATACAATAATAGGAAATATTTGCAACTTGCTATACGTTGATGAGATGCAAATCTATTGAAAAGGAAAAGTAATTTAAAAAACATATCTCAGACTGAGCTGCCCTTTGCAACATTGCTGAAGGCCTATAGTTCTATCTGCTTGGAATTCCCAAAGCTTCCACCAACTTCAGTGGAAGTGGAAGCAGGTCCAGTTTGAGCAACTTTAGTTGAAAGGCTTCAAAATGGAATATCATGGCCTGTGGAAATAATCAAAAGAGAGAGAGATGTCAGTGGAAGTATTACCAAGCATTAGTGAATAGCCACCTTCCACTTTCTTAAAATGGAATCTGGATGTTTGCTGTGTTGGTTGATTCATCAAACACCAGATTCTGGATAGGGAAAAACAAACAAATTAAAGGGAATGTGGGGGGAAGCTACTAGAGCTAAGATTTGTGCATCCATCATTCTCTGTTACATTTGACAGTCAGCTGAGTAAAATTAATACACCTCTACCTCAATATAATGCGACTGGATATAACACGGTAAAGCAGTGCTCCGGGGGGGCTGGACTGCGCACTCCGGTGGATCAAAGCAAGTTCAATATAACGCGGTTTCACCTATAACGCGGTAAGATTTTTTGGCTCCCGAGGATAGTGTTATATTGAGGTAGAGGTGTAGTGCCAAATTATTCTTCCATGAACCGTGTGATATTGCCTAGCTAAAGTATTTTACTTTATGTAGCTATTTCAGTACTATAGATTATGAAACAAATTGATAGCATACTAATGTGATCCTTTCAGGGTTCTCATTTATATTTAATGAGTTTTAGTTGTTCAAGGCAAACTGATAACCAATGATTAATAGCTCAGGAACCTTCATGCTACCATCAAAGGCTAGTTTCTGCCCTCTTTTTTTTTTTTTTTTTTTTTAACTCCTGATGCGTTAGGACAGTTAACAATTAAACTCTGGGCTTTATAATTGAAATCTAGTTGTTAAATACTTGATGCACATTCATTTTATTCTGATCACGGCTTTGGCCTTTGGGGCTTCTCCCACTCCCCAAAGCTGAGTTCAGTCTTTTTTTTTTTTTTAAGTCACTTTGAACTCAAGAATAGGTTGTGACTTGTTTCTTAATTTTCTAGTATTCACAGTCAGTTGGAGGAGAGGGTTTGCAGAATTAATATTAAACAAAGATTAATTATCACAGGAACATGGATCGCTCCTAGCAAAAGCAATTAAAAAAACCCCGCATGCTTCACTAACTCTGAATAATCTGGAAAGACATCCTGCTTTTCCTAACTCAGCAACCTGTTTTTATTTGCTATATATTTGTATTAAGAGGAGATGCCAAGCTTTATATATTTTCTGCATGATTGCCCAGTGGTGGAGCCTAAGGTAAAAAGCTACAAGCAGTCAGCTCTGTGAAGTGGGGCAGTGGGAATCCCATTATTCTTTATAAAAAAGAAGAAAAGTAAATTTTTTTAAAAAGAGAGAAAATACAAAAAAAGTACATTTTTTTCCATAGTGTGGCAAAAAACAAATGAACAACAATCCCCCCACCCTTATATGAACTACCTCAAACTTTCTGTGTCAAGTTTGGCCTGCAGATGAGTGAAATCATTGAGTGGGGATATAGGAATCTAGGGCTTGACCCTTCACAGTCCAAGTCAATGAGACCTTTGCTATTGACTTGAATTGATGGAGGATTAGGACCTAAATTACTAAAATGGGAGAGGTTATGCAAATTAGATAATGTTACTATGGGATGGACTGTGGTGGGGGAGGGATAGCTCAGTGGTTTGAGTGTTGGCCTGCTAAGCCCAGCGTTGTGAGTTCAATCCTTGAGGGGGCCACTTAAGAATCTGGGGCAAAATCAGTACTTGGTCCTGCTAGTGAAGGCAGGGGGCTGGACTCGATGACCTTTCAAGGTCCCTTCCAGAGATAGGATATCTCCAAAACCTATGTTAAACTTCTGAACATGCCCAATGAGAGGTAGAGGCTACCAAAGGCTAAGCAAATGCCAAATCAACTGAGTACTCATGCAGTTGTTACTATAAATTCTGTGAGTTCTCTCCAGACTGCTTACTAAATGTTACAGTTAGCAGATGAAGTTCTGGCTCTGGCACTCAGATGAATCCAAGTCAGCTTCTGCTTTTTCAAACAACTGTCTTCCTGGTTTTCCAGCAGTGTTGCCACAGTTTTCTAAATAAGCAGTTCTTCCAAATAAGGAAACTTAATATGCTGAGAAATCTTGGCCCAGAGATCAGAGGGTCTGTTCACTAAATCTGTATAATTTCAGATTGTACAATAATGTCAAGCACTTCCTTGCTCATCTAGAATTTAAGCTTTAACGGTGTCCCACAAATGGCTCCCTGCATTGATGTGCGTAGTGTTTATAACTAAACCTGTGAAAATTTAAATCAAACACCCCTTTTTCTTCCTCTACTCAGATGATTTTAATTAATCATTTCTGGTCAGTAGATTTTATAATCGCTAGATATTCCAAACAACATCTGCTAGAAAGATATGTCCATTATAATGGGAATTAGATGCCTACTTTAAATTCAGGCAGCTTTACATGCTATTGTCTGTGGTAAAAGGAGAACAGATAAATGTGAAAGTCATTTAACACATTCAAGATTTACTTCTGCTTTTTAAAGGACATTAGAGAGACAAGGTGGGTGAGGTAATAGCTTTTACTGGACCAACTTCTGTTGGTGAAAGAGACTAGCTTTCGAGCTACACAGAGCTCTTCTTCAGGCTTGGCTAGGGCATTGTCAACTTGTTTAGGTCCCAAATCAAGATTGTTTGTTTTTAAATTAAAAAATGTTTCTGTCCAGAGAAGGTTTTGAAAACCCAATTGAAAAACAACATAGAAATGGGATACTTGAAGCATTTCAATATTCCACAACAGAGTTGTGAATCTTAACAAGCTTCTGCTATTGCTTGAGAGGAGGAACATGAAACTGACTAGAACCAGAAAGCAAAACTGACAAGTCAAATCTAGGTTTGTTTTCCAAACCCAGTGAAGTGCAAAAAATAAAAAGTAATAAATACATAGCATAAGTGGTATAAAATAATTTTAAATGTTTAGAATTCTTTCCGTTTTATAAAAAGATTAGTACAGAGAAAAGGAGTTCTAATATGAGAGGTTTATGTTTTGAGTTGTTTTTTAATGATATAATAGATTTATCAATGAATATTCTCTGATCTGACTGATGTTAGAATGACTTTTATTAACAGAAAATATACAGTTGGTTGGCTTAACTGGAGTGCCTAGATCCTAATGGCAAATCCTGGTAGACTATTACAATTAGATTTACTTTAACTTTTTGGAGCAGATACTTCTATTTTTTCAGTACTGCCAAACGCAGGTATTTAAAAATTATACGTCAGGCCCCCAAAATCATGAGACTGGTTTAAAAGAATGAGATTTTTAAAGTAATAAATTTGGGGGAGGAGGTTGGCTTTATAATTTTTTTAAGTTTTAGGGTTTATATTTTCAAGCTTCTCCCCTCAACCATGAAGAGTAGAAGCCTTTATTTTATTTTTTAGTTAAAGCAGAGGTTCTCCCATAATTAAATGACTCCAACAGCTGAGGTTTTTAGGAAAACACCAAGTATCCAACACCCACTATCTAATGGGGAGAATTGGCAACACTGCTTTTATTTTTTACAATACTGCTCAGAGCCCTCTGTGTGAAACAGCACGCTTTTGGATGAGTCCTGTTTTTATCCAGTTAGGGCATATGTTGGGGGGGGGAGGTTCTCAAAATTTTTACATAGCATGGGCTACATCTTAATCAAGAGATTATTTCATGGACACCCTCCAGTCACAATCCTTTGGACCTCCTCCATGTCTCACCACATATATTTCTGTGTCAACTATGGTAATTGCTGATATGAGAAAAACTATATTCGAAAAGGTTTTGTTTTGTTTTGTTTTGCTTCTTTCTTTAAATGAGATTTAGTGGCTGGAAATAAGGAGGAGGAACTAGCACACTCTGATCAGACATTTTTTCTGTGGACCATGAGTAAGTGCTTTGCGGACCACAGCTAGGGAACCACTGTCATAGAAGCTAAAGAATCTTCCCACTTCTGCTGAAAACAAGCAACCAGAGTCTGTTACTTATAGAGCAATAAGCTATTTCTAAAAGGTGTCAGCTATGTAATAGGATCATCTCTAATAACATAGAACCTGCCCAGTAAATACTCTAGATGGGCATAGGAGCCTTTACGCACATTGTGCCACTGAAACAAATGACATGTGAATAGCTAAATAACATCATTAGCGTCTCTGAATCACTCACTGCCTATGCAATTACCCTGCAGCACAGAGCTGGTCCATCATGCTCCTCTCTTTTTATTCTCTAGCATGAAAACGAAACCTTTCCCACAGCACAGGACAGTTGGCCATAACTTTTTGTCAGTGTGTGTGGACCAAATCATTTAACACCTTCATTCAGCTCAGACCAGCAAGAGGCTGGTGCTGCCTACCCTAAATAGAGAGCTCTCTCTGGCTGAATGCTTCTCTTGTTAAGCTGGCTGCTTTGGTCCCCTGCTGATTATGCCAGTGTCCAGAATGGATACGAATGCTTTGTCTTCTTGACTTCTTCAAACTTTTCTAAATCTGTTGATTTACAAAAATGTGAAACATTTGAATGGACCCCGCATTTAGATTGTATCTCAGCTAGAAGCTTTTTGAGAGACCCAATCTTGTTTTTATTGAAGCCAATGGGCCTGATTCTGCTCTCATTCCAGTGTAGATCAGGAGTAACTCCACTGAAGTCAATGCAGTTATAGTGGCATAAAAACGGTGTGTATGGGATCAAAATCAGGCCACATGCAGTCATAACTAGGATGTTCTTTAACATTTGTTAAGAAATGTTAATAAAAATTGAGGGTGCTGTCTTTCCTCATTAGGCACTTGCTATTTCTGAGCACATAAGGGTGTGCATGCTTGTAACTTCAAGGTTGCTGCTCTGCAGAGATCTATTGGGGAATTTGGCAATGTAAGTACTGGATACATTACAGATTTATCCAGCTGATAAAGCTGTAGTATGTGTTCTTATTTCCTAGCCTAGGAATTTGTATAACTCTATTACATCCCCCACTGCAGTAACTATTAAATATGCTACATACACAAGATTTAATCAGTCCAATGTGTGAGGTCAGCCAACAGTACTAAAGCTGATCAGTTTAGAGTAAGAACATCAAAGTGTCTTTTGAGCTGGTATGGAAACGATATTATTGTTACCTTAATATGCTGGGTTATATAGACATTGTCAATGCTAAAACTATTTTCCGCGGGGACCTGTGTGGGGGTTGTCTTAGATTAGAAGTTCATTAATATACAAGTTGTAATGAGAAATTCTTCTGAGCACAGAAGGTACTGGAAATATTGGCAAAAGCTACATCTGATCTTCAGAATTGGTTTTCAAGGATCATGTTGATTGCTGCTTTCCTGTGTGGACCTTTTAAAAGGGATTTTGCTCTCTTCATCCTTTACATGGCACAAAATACTGTATTGGGAGAATTTTATTACTCTTTCCATTTATGGTTCTTCGGAGAATGAATATGAGAAACTTTAGGATGGTAATTTTAATCATTAGCATTGTTACTTTACATTATATTACATCAGCCCTTTACTTGTCTAGGCTTTAACTCTCCTACAATCAATCTGACTGTAGCTATGTACCATCTCCTCCTCTCACACTCACATCACCTTTTCTAGCTTCTTACATTATTCTTCCTTCCACACTGCTCCCCTCCTTTCATCCTGAGCTCTTCCCTCCCCCAAATCTCTTTTTCCCAGCTTTTACTATGACCACTCAAGTACTCATGGCTCACACCCGAAGCATTTGCTTGCCAGCACTACAGAATGGTCTTTGGTACAATATTCTTCTATATTTAAAGCCTTTCTAATCTGGGGATCCACATTCATCCCTGGTGTAAAGTCACTGACATCAACTAAGTTATCCCAGGGATAGATTTGGGTCTGTCTTTCATGTGTCCTGCATCGCAATTTAAAATAGCTTATGCATTGTATCTCTTTTAACAGATTCCAAGGACAGTGTTATAGAAAATGAGGGAAATTCCCTTATTTTAGAGATACTAAATACAGTTTGTATTTTTAGTATTTTTTGGTAGGGTTTCTCACCCACATATTTCAATCAAAGTTCTTGACTCTCTCATTGTACTGATATTACCCATTGGAAAACTGAGGGGGTAGGGCAGCATTAGTGGCAGAGCCTGATACAGAAAACTAAGGTCTCCTGATGCCCTGCGTCACCTCCAAATACCCAAGCTCTCCTTTACCCACAGTATCTAGCATCTCTGAAATTCACAAGTGCCTCCTGTACATTCTTTGTGTTGATCTCTGCATATGCAGGATGTAAAGGATGAAATTTAAACTTCTTGTATTTACATTGATGGTAAAATGGGCACAGCTTTCTCTTTTAATTGCACAATGTCTATGGGGCCTGATTTTTGCAGGCCTGGCTCCAGAAAAAAACTCCATAGGCTATGGTAAGGCGGTTTACTGAAGCAAGGGTTGCAGAGAGGTTAGAATTAGTAACAGTTTGTTGGCATAAGTTGCATTCATTATTTTATGCTAGTGAGGGATACTGCAAGAAAAGTGCATGGGAACAAGTAAGTTAAACTACTTACGAGCAAGGCCCTGCTATAAATATTACCTGTATTAATCTCACCTTATCCCTTCCCATGAGGAAGCAGACCGGGATAATGCCCACTTAAAATCTAAAAAAGGCTGTCAGGATTTTTTCAAAAACTCCTGCTGTGCATTAGGGCATCATAGCACATTCCAACAATGATCTTGATTACAGAATCCAATAAATAGGGCTTTCTTGCATTACCCTGCTTTGTGGCTAGTTCTGACATCTGCCTTTGTTAAACACTCACTCCTTGGCACTGAAGTCACTATCAAACAGGAGTGTGACTGAGTGCAGGGAGTTAACAGGTGACCCTGCACTCTGATCACTGTGACACCCATTAGATCCCCCAGAGATAGCAGATTGGGGTAATTAAAGGTGGTGGCCTGGGTGAGCTAATGAGACAATTAGCCCATCAGTTCAAGACTGATAAAGAGGCACAGGAAGACAGTACTAAGGAGAGAGAGGAATGGGGTTAGCTGAGCCCAGTCTCACAGAGGCATCAGGGAAGGGAGACCCCCTACTCCTCTCAGGTCCTGAGGAGAGAGCCAAAAGTACAGGGCATATTGTAAATAGTGCTGTCAAGGTGTTGGTGGAGGGGACTCAAATGGCACAGTGGATACATAGCCAGTGGAGTCTGAGATGGTTTCTGTGGGGCTAGAAGGTAGGAGCAGACCGTGCCCTGCTATATGTGGAAGCTTGTCCTAGACTGTGATTTCCCCTATTCGTGGTGGCTGAGGACAAGACAGGGGAGCTGGTATGAGGATTTGGGCAATGGAGCAGGCTCTACAATGGCTGGTGGAGCAAGAAAAAGAGATGCAGAAGCCTGTGTATTTGTCATAGGAATCCCATCAGATGGAAAGATAGTCCCTCCTTGTGTGGCAGGCTGAGCAGCAGAAGAGCCTGCAAGAGTACGTAAAGGAACAGGCGCAGGGGCAGTAGCAACTGATATGAGGTATGGTGCGTCCTGCAACAGGGAACAGCAGTAGGACATGAGGTGAGCCCGCATAAGCGGGTCCAGCAGATGACCCCGACATATTTTAGTAACTTCTAATGTAGTAATGAGAGCCAAATGGGATAAGAGATTGTGAACCCTATGAGTGGTCCCTTTATTTGTCAGGGGAAGCCCAGGTGGCCTATATGGCCCTGAGTGAAGAGTAGGCCTGGAACTATGATGGAGAGGAGGGTGGGTGGCCTCTTATTTGAAAAATATGGACAGAAATTTCTGGCCGCTAGATGGATGGGAGATGTGCAGCCCAGGGCGTTCACACAAAAATTAACAGATTGGGTGACTTGCTAGCTAAAGCCAGATGCCCAAAATGTGTGGGAAATAACAGATATGATAAAGTGGAGCAATTTCTCCAGAGCTTCCCCAAAAGCACAGTGACCCCACAGGAAGGGGTAAAGCTTGCAGGAGAGTTTGTGGACGTGGACTTTCCCAAGAAAGCAGTCAGTCCATTTCAGGGACCGGACTTAGGGAAGGGGGTGACTTTTGCCACACCAAGGACAACCGCAAAGAAAAAGGAGATGAGGGGAACTCCTTCAGGTAACCAGGGCAAGCCTTGCTACCAGTGTGGGCACCGGGTCACATGAAGTGGGACTGACCAATTATGGAATGTGGGTTCACAGAATTTTGTAGGTGGAAAAAGAAAATCCTTATCATCCCTGTAAAGGTGGGGAAGAGGTGACTGGTGGACACTGCTTCAGTTCATTGGTCTGAAGTGATTTGGTGAAGTGTGACACTCCATTGGATGTTACCAGGTGGGAGCTTAAAATTAGAATATATCCACAGCAAGGCGAGAGATCCCTAGAGATTAAGGGGAAGTTTAAGTGGAAGCAGGTCAGCATGGTAGATGGGCTGCCTCGTCCAGTTGTTATAGGGACAGATAGGAGCCCCTTCCCTTATAAGAGGAAAATGGGCTTTGGAATCCCCTGTGGCTGGAAGCGGGGTTAACAAGAAATTGGGTCAAAGGGCAAGATATAGGAAAAATCAGGAAACCCGAGACCTAAGGACACATGCCAGGAGGAAAATAGGACCTCCCTAGGTAAAGTGAAGAAGGAAGGAAACATTCAGCCCAGAGCAAGAGGTAGGAGAAAATAGTAACCCCAGCTTGCAGACAAAGATCAGAAAAACATCACCATCAGAACAGTGGGAGGAGGAATCTTGGGACCAGTCTGTGGGGCTGTGGGAGGCAGGGTCCCCAGTGGAGGAACAAAAGGAGGAATTGTAGTGGGCTCTACCCCAAACCAAAGGATGAGAGGGTAAAAGGAGTGGGGAAAACAGGCTGCCCTTGGTGTGAGGACCTGTGGGCAGAAATGGAGTTAGGGGAGTGAACCCTACCCACAAAATGTGATTTCTTTGGGTGGGTGGAGAACGGACAATCATCCTGTGGGCGAGTGTGAGCAGAAATAGAGCCCCGCACCTCCTCTAAAGAAGGGAGGGCCTGGGGGAAAAATAGCCTCGTGGGTAGGCAAGTGTGGGGGAGGTGTGTGACAGAGTGCAGGGAGTGAACTGGTGAGCCTGCACCCTGACATCTGTTAGTTCACCCAGAGAAAGCTAATTGGGGTAACTAAAAAAAACTATCTAATCAGGCTGGGTGAGCTAACAAGCCAATTAGCCCATCAGCTGGAGACTGGTAAAGAGGCACAGGAAGGAAGTGCCAGGAAGAGAGGAACAGGGCTAGCTGAGCCCAGTGTCACAGTGGCCTTAGGGAAGGGAGACCTCTACCCTTCTTAGGGCTGAAAGCACAGGGGATGTTCTAAATAGTACTGTGGCATGGGACTGTGAAGGTGTTGGTGGAGGGAACTCAAATGAATGGCATAATGGATATACAGCTGGTGGAGTCTGCTCAGTCTGTTTCTGTGGGGCGTCAGGGCAAGACCAGATTGCACCCTGCTACAAGGAGATATAATGCACTAGAAATTAGAGTCTACAGTGCCTACCTCAGTGTATGCCTAGGGAACCAGAGTGACACTGCCATCTTTGTCAGCTTCGTTATGTGGCATTGGACATGTCAAATCATCTCTGTGCCTCAGTTTCCTCATCTATAAAATGGGGATAATTAACTGCCTCACATGGCTTCATTAATGTTTGCAAGTTGTTTTGGGATCCTGAGATTAAAGATGTCATAGAAAATGTTTTCAATATAGTATTACTGTCTGAAAAGCAGGAGGGAGAGAAGTTTGAGGGCCAGACTCTGCTCATTTACATGAAAGTAAATCCGGAGTAACTCCACCTAAATGTGTGGTGTCACAACAATATGAGATCTGAATCTAACCTTGAACAATCTGGAGGGGAATATGAAATTCAGATCTTCCTTGGTCCTTCATTCAGGAGAAAATTGGGAGTGTTCACAAATATGTTGGATTTTTACCAGAACTTGAAAATCTTGCTACACTATTTGCAAAACGTTGCTAATTATTGTGCCAAACTCTCATTTTCTATGAAAACCAGCTGTCTTTCTATGTTTGTTACTTACAAGCCAGATTTTCTAGTTTCACATTCTGACATCTTAGAAGTTGAAAATGATCATTTTGATTTATCAAAATATAACCTATTGATACAAGTATCAGAAGGGTAGCCGTGTTAGTCTGGATCTTTGCTGCTATAGATACAAAAATATAATGGAGAAAAGCAGAAAAAACTTGGAGAGAAGTGTGAAAGTTGTTGCTGTCAGAAGGCGAGTTTGTGCCCCCTAAGGATAGTTGTTTCATGTCTGTTTATTTAAGAATGGAGTATTACAGTGTACACTGCAGCACTCACTTTAGTGGGGAGGTGTTTCATTGCCATGCAGAGCCTTTGAGGCAATCGGAGAAAATTAGCCTTGAGCCAACACTGTACAACAATAAACGAGCAATGATACCTAAATAGCTGATGTCTAGGATAAATATGAAAAGAATAATGGAGTTGTACTTTCATTTCATTTCCGTGTACTATACTATAAACAATTGATTCAGGGAACATTATGAAATAGTGTCTTTGTTTTCTTTTAACACTGTTTCATTGTGTGGTGTTTTCCTGGTATGGTGTGAGGTCTTTTTGTTTTCACTACTGGTGGGCCCAGATTACAAAAACTGGCTGGATCAGAACTTTTCTAGCGTTCAAGATGTTTGGATCCATGGTTTATTAATTTTCCCCATATACTGTAAAGGTCAGTATTGGTGACACTTATGAGTAAATTTTGCCCCCTCCTCTGTAAATGTGTAGGATCCCATGTTAGCAGAACTGGCCTTGTTATATTGGGAGAGGACACAGAGAGGACACTATGTGGTGTGGCCCAGGCTTCTGGCTATTTATACGTCTGTCCTGCTTAGTCCATTCTTTATATTAGTTTTTTATTGATAAGTTAGGTATAATAGTGTTCTTACTTGTGTGGTGACTTCCTGCTTATTGCTCCCTGTTCCTGTTTGTCCTGGTTCCTGCTCCCTGAACTGTGTGTGTGTGTGTGTGTGTGTGTGTGTGTGTGTGCGCGCGCACGTGCAGTTACTCTGGGTCTGCTGCTATTTACCTGTGATTTGGACTGTTGTTAACTAGTTCATGGTTGTTACATGCATTGATTGACCATCTAACTGCATGTGTGGCTTCTGTTTCCTTGTGTTTTGGGATTGTTCTGGGGTGGACCAGAGTATAACAAATAGCACTTAGGGCCAGCTTTTCTACTAGTCTTGGAGAGAGCTTTCTAAAATGTGCAACAGCAACTTACTGTTATGATGCCCTGCTTTTTTTTTTTTTTTTTTTTTTATCTACCACTGTATGTTTGTCTGGTGCTTTGTTTGATCTATCTGATGGGACCGCACAACAGAGCTTCCATCTCTTTCCCGTAACTTTTGGAAAAGGTTAATCTCTAGTCTGATTGATCTACAATAAAGTGGAGGTTCTTAATGGGAAATAAAATAACCCAAGAATAGTCCATGCAAAGATCTGTCACTAAATCTCCTCTTCTTAATAAGTCTGAAATACGTTTCCAGTTGTCACCTACTGAATATTTATTTGTATGCCAGGACTCCTAGAAGCCCCAACTGAGATTGGGTGCCCATGTGCTGGGCACTGTACAAGCATGTAATGAGAGACCATCTCTGCGCCAAAGAGATTACAATATAAATAGACAGGTGATCAGGATGGGCAAACGCCTGTTACCACTTCTGAAACCATTAAGTAGCAACATCAGCACAGGCCAGCACTGTAGGAGTAAGTTTTGATCGCACTTCAGCCAAGTGATCTATTACCCGCTGTCAAGTTTATCTCCTCCTTTCATGTGGTTAGTTATTTTTTGCACTGACGCTCTTTGTTTCTGTCCTAATTAGCCAAGTATAGAAGTGTTTTATAGGCCCAATAATGTTGTTGAGAAGGATTCCTTTAGACCAGTAAAATAAAACATTGATCAGTTTGTCCAACTCTCTGTGACATGCTTATTTGTACCACCTGCCTCTCTTAACATTACACTGAGTAGAAAGAGTTTTGAGAGCTTGTTCATGGAACTAATGCCCCAAATCCTGTTAAAGATCTGTGGGTATATTGTGCATATCTGACATTCCCCTCTGACAGACAAGGTGCATAAGGTAGTGTCTTTTATTGGACCAACTTATGTTGCTTTTGAGCTGCACAGAGAACGTAATAACGACCATATTGGGTCAGACCAAAGATCCATCTAGCCCAGTATTCTTTCTTTCAACAGTGGCCATCAGAGGGAATGAACAGAACAGGTAATCATCAGGCGATCCATCCCCTGTTGCCCATTCCCAGCTTCTGGCAAACAGAGGCTAGGGACACGTCAGAGCATAGTTTTACATCCCTACCCAGCCTGGCTTATAGCCACTGATGGACCTATCCTCCATGAGCTTATCTAGTTCTTTTCTGAACCCTTAACAACATCCTCTGGCAAAGAGTTCCACAGGTTGAAAGGTACCCAGACCAGAATAATAACTTTGTGTAGCTCAAAATCTCTCACACAACAGAAGTTGGTCCAGTAAAATATATTACTTCACCCACCTTGTCTCTCTGATATCCTGGGACCAACACGGCTACAACAACACTGCATACTCTCCTCATTCACATTTACCTTCTGCACTAATGCCTCTTTCCATTCTCACCTCACTCTATTGCCTGCTTTCTTTCCTTGTAGTGTCATCAGTTCAGTGTGATGCAGGATAGCAGCATGCACTGTGTGGGCTACTTTTTAATATTCTAGGTTACTTAACGGTACTAGTGGCTATGCCAAGGAAAGTTCACTAGATCTTTGAAGTTGCAAGAAGATAACAGTTGCATGTCTATCTGCTGTGTCGATAACCACAATAAACTCTTAATGATCAGGCCACATATATATATATATTTGTTCCTGAAGAGGCGGGTACAAAACAGCATAAAAGTGAACCACCTATTTGATTTGGTCCTTTTAGATTTGCACTTTGGCTTGTATTTTTTGTTGTTGTTGGGGGTGGGGGGAACCAGGGTACAGGGTAGTTTGTACAGTAAGACAAAACATTTGATGTTGGACCTTCATCTGCAAGTGTGGAGGTTCTGAAATCATGCCATTTTGTTTTGATGATCTAGAGAGAACCTGGAGTGGTTCTCCACTAACATCTTTAGGGTCATATCCTGCCTCCCCGACTACCTTCTTCCCTCTCCACCACACCCCAGTGTGACTCTCCCCAGATACAATGGAACTTCCACAGTTCCATTGCATGGGAAATAGCAGAATTGGAGAAAGATCTACATCCCAGTTCCACAAGTGCTCCTTGTGTGTTTATATAAAGGTGGTGTTGGGAAAGAAGTGGAGATCAGGCTGGTGGATTTACTGTTGGCCACCACTGGAGGCCTAGGACTTGAAGGCGCTTCTAGAGCATCAGAGCTGCAGTAGTGTCCGTGGAGCTGCTCTGTAGTCTGAGGACAAGATTTCTTCCTCTTAGTCCCCTGCAAAGATCTTCAGCACACCACTTGCTCACCTCGTGATCCAGGATTTGTTCCTTACAAATATGCTAAATAGCTGATTGCTTCATGTTAGTTGAGAGTTATCTATCTTGCCCACCTGTTTAGTCAGCATTTTGCTGGATTTGAGCAAATCTGATCAATGGAGCTGGTTTGCACAGATCAGCTGTCTGACTTCTGACTGGTTTGTGTTGTGCAGTGGGTCTGTTGGGGGGAAGAGAGGGATGACTAATCATTCCAGCCTGTAGTTACTGATGCATGACTTCAGCATAAAGACCATCAGGAAGGAATCTCAGTGATAAGATTAAAAAGATACAGTGTGGGCGACTGCATGGGAAGAATCTTCAAAGGGCTGATTTGAAGTGCATCATTGGAGAGTTTAAAATGCCTATGTCAGCTGAGCAAGCGTGAGATCAGTTAGTCTTTATGGCCTTCTGGTGAGCGCACAGTGTCTTTCAGAAGCTGCTGTTTGAATACAAGAGGCCCTTTAGGCTGGTGGTACAGAATCGTCCTGAATAAAACACATTTTATATTTTATTAACAAATCAACAACCGGCGGATAGTAGAGAAACAAACATTGCTGTCTTTAAAAAATGACTTCCTGTTGGAGGATGGCTTCTCTTTGTAGGAATCTGATGGCCCCTGAAAGGTCAGTTAATCTGGATGACTGCAAATGTTCAATCTTGGCCTTCTTGTGTGTTACTGGGAGACTGCCAGCTACCATATAGTGGCAGAATTGTCTCTGGGGCTCAGCGCCCTACCTTATAAGGGTTAATTTTGTCTTCCTTTCTGAACACAAAGGAATAAAATGAGCTTCAATCTCTTGATTCTTTATTTTCCCCCTCTGTTTCCCATGTTAATTCAATTTGACAGCCTGGTAAACAGGATTTGTCAAATACTGTAACCTTAAGCAACACTGATATTAAAAATTGTGCTTTAAATTTATGTAATCCAGATGTGAATGCCAATAAAACAGCACGATGAAATGAAATGTCAGACTTGGGGGGAGGGGAAAGAGTACCTTTTGCCACTTTTCCACGTGGCATAAACTACAGAGTAGGATTTCATAAATTACATTAGCCCCTGAGAATAGAAATATTTTTTTGTAGTATCAATGCAAGTGGGAAGTAGTGAGTTTTAGTATTTTGTCGTAACTGATCTTCAGGACATATTTTATTTAATGAGAGATTTAGTTGATATTGAAAAGGCTTCTATTTCTGGAGAGACGAGGTGACTCAAGGGACTGTAATAAGTTAAGGAGCCTTCCACTGCTGGGTTGCTGATTTGGGTACTGTGACGATCCCCTGGTGTTATCTGGACCGGTGATCTGATAGGTCACTCCAATCCTTGACTCTGAGAGCCAGCCTTACCCTGCTCTGCTGTGAGAACCCCCACTCCTAGGCTGTTCACGCACAGCGTCGGGTATGTAAGCTGCTCCTTGGATTGTGCAACTGAATGACACTAGCCAATATCTCCGGTCCAAGACACAACCCTAGGAACCTCCATTTTGCAATGTCCAGTTATGCCTGCTGGACACTGCAAGCTTATGAGTTTTGTCAATTTAACAAAGAAATTGATATGTACCAGGCTTATTATCCCAAGGGGAGTCGCTGACACACTTCAAACCAAACGCACTGCTTCAGGTAGAATAAACAGAATTAACTACAAAGCTAGATTTTAAGTGTTGATAAGTCAAAGCATAACAAGTCGGGTTTGGCCAAATGAAATAAAAGCAAAACACATTCTAAGCTGATCTTAACACTTTCGGTGTCCTTACAAACTTAGATGCTTCTCACCATAGACTGGCTGCTCTTCAGCCAGGCTCTCCACTTTGATCAGCGCTTCAGTTGCTTGGTGGTGATGTCTGTAGAAGGAGGTGGAAGAGAAAGGAAGAGCATGGCAAACATCTCTCCCTTTTATCAGGTTCTTTCTTCCCTCTTGGTTTTGCCCCCCCAACCCTTTCAGAGTCAGGTGAGCATTACATCATTGCAGTCCCAAACTGACCAAAGGAAGAGGGGGGACTCCCTCAGTCCAACAGATCCTTTGTTTCTGCCTAGGCCAGTGTCCTTTGTTCCTGTGAGGCTGGGCTGGGTTTGTCCCATACATGCCCTGACAAGGTGTAAACTGCCTCTCTGCTCTTGGAAAGTTTTTACCTGGGCTTCTTTAAAGCCATGAGGACATGTTTTCAGCCTCATAACTATATACGTGAACGTACATCCTATAACATTACTGTAACTAACAATGATGCTCAGTGCATCATGAGCCTTCCGAAGACACCCAACATGACAAACTTTCCCTTGGATACTATACAATCATTTTAAAAGGATGAACATGGGGCTGCTGGGTGTTCCCCTGAGGCACAGAGTATCACAATTGAAAAGGCTTCTATTTCTGGAGAGACAAGGTGACTCAAGGGACTGTAATAAGTTAGGGAGCCTTCCATTGCTGAGTTGCTGAGTTGGGTCTTCAGTACCGACCTGTGGAGAGTCCCTCTCACCAGTGTCCTGTGTGAAATGAGTTGAGTTGCTAATCCCATTTTTCTCAGCCATACGTTCACATCACACAGCCCGCCACCAAAATGGCCACTGTTTGGCCACCTTGTTGGTAGTCTCAACAGAGAGGCCAAGGACTGAATAAACTTGGTGCCTGAAAAGATTACCCTGCTGGAGTAGGGCTAAGGGACTCTAAAGGAGTAGCACGAGGAAGCTTGCACTGCTGATGCTGCTATCTGTGCTGTATTTGTCCTGTGGGGGATGTGGATTTCAGTGTCCAGGCTGGGAATGTGACAAAAACGAGGAAGCTAGTTAAATGGAAATTAAAAGGAACAGTCACACGTGTGAAATGTCTGCAGACAGCATGGAAAATATTTTAAAAACACTGTAATGGACTCAGACTAAATGTATACCCCAAATAAAAATAACTATAAAAGGACCAAAAAATGCCATCATGGCTTAAAAACAAGAGAGTAAAAGAGGTGTTTACAGGCAAAAAGACTTCCTGAGAAAAATAGAAAGGGGAGAAACTTTGGCAAGTCAAGAGTAAAAGTATAATTTGGCGGCCAAAAATTGAATTTGAAAACACAAACTAATAACCAACACTTTTTAAGTAAAGCAGAAGCATAAAGCCTATCAAACAGTCAGTGGGGCCACTGGATGATTGAAGTGCAAAAAGCAGCACTGCCGGAAGACAAGGCTGTTACAGAGAAGCAGGAGCGGCCCTGGACAGCGCTGCAGTGGCGTGGTGGCTCCAGCGGGGCCTGAGCTCCTGCCGCTTGGCACGGAGCTCGCAGCCCCGCCCCAGCCTTACCACGCGGCTCTGAGCGGGAGGAACTTAAGCCCCGCTGGAGCCACCATGCCGCTGCAGCACTGTCCAGGGCTGCTCCTGGACGTGGCGCGCTGAGGCTCCAGGAGAGGGGGGAGGCGGGGGTAAGCCGCATGGTATGAGGCCGGGGCGGGGGGGGGGGGGGAGGGGGGGGGGGGGGGCCGGGGGACAGGGAACGGGGGAGGTGGGGTGGGGGGGGAAGGCGGAGGGAGCCTCAGATTCTCGTGGGGGCCCCTTGAGGCCTGGGGAAAATTGCCCCACTTGCCTCCCCCGGGCGGCCCTGGAGCTCACAGCCCCCCCTACCTTGCTGGTGGCTGCTCAAGGCAGCAGGTCTGGGGAGCTGAGCTGCCGGCAGCTCGGCACGCTGTGGCTCTGGGGGATGGGGGGAAGTGGGGAAGGTCTCAGCTGGGACTTGTGGGAGCTCAGGTGGGGGACAGGACGGTCCCGCGGGCCGGATGTGGCCCATGAACCAGAGTTGTTTGCCCACCCGCCTGGCCCTTTAGCAGCTGGTTCTCCACCGGCATCTAAATTTAGCAACCAGTTCTTGTGAACCAGGGCGAACCGGCTCCAGCTCACCACTGCTCCTAGGCATAGGGGCAGCCAGGGGGCTCCGCATGCTGCCCCCACCCCAGGCACTGGCTCTGCAGCTCCTGTTGCAGCTCCCTTTGTGCTCGGGGCAGCGTGCAGAGCTGCCTGGCTGTGCCACTGCTTCCGGGAGCCGCCTGAGGTAAGCGCCTCCCGTAGCTTGCACCGCCTCCCGTGCCCGTGCCCCTGCCCCTGCCCTGATTCCCCCCGCCCTCCAAATCCCTTGATCCCAGCCTGGAACACTCACCTGCACCCCAAGCCCCTCATCCCGATCCCAGAGCCCACACCCCCAACCAGAGCCCTCACCCAGGGCAAGGGTGTTAGGGTTGCCAACTTTCTACTCGCACAAAACCAAAGCAGATATCTGCAGGTTTGCAGGACTCTGCAGATGACTGAAGGGCAGCTAATGTGATGCCATTTAAAAAAAGAAAAAAAAAAAAAAAAAGAGGCTCCAGAGGCAATCCTGGCAATTGCAGGCCAGTAAGCCTAACTTCCATACCAGACACATTGGTTGAAATTGTAGCGAAAAACAGAATGATCAGACATATTGACTCTTCCCCAACAAATCATGTTCATCTATGTGGCTTTTTAAAAATAGAAATCCTGCCTCACCAATCTATTAGAATTCTCTGAGGGTGTCAACAAGCATGTGGACAAAGGTGGTCCAGTTGATATAGTGTATGTGGACTTTGACAAGGCCCCACACCACAGTCTTGTAAGCAATCAAGGGATAAGAGAAAAAGACAGAAAACAAAGGGTAGGAATAAATGATCAGTTTTCATAGGGGAGAGAGGTAAATAGCCGGTCCCCCAAGGATCTGTTCTGGGGCCAGTGCTATTCGAAATATTTGTAGATTATCTGGCAAAGTTTGCAGATAATACAAAACTAGCTAAGTCTAAAGCAGACTGCAAAGAGTTAAAAAGGGATCTCACAAAAGTGGGTGGCTGGGCAACAAAATGACAGATGAAATTCAATGTACAAAGTAATGCACATTGGAAAACATAATCCCAACTATACATATAAAATGATGGGGTCCAAATTAGGTGTTACCATTCAAAAAAGAGATCTTGGAGTCATTGTGGATAGTTTTCTGAAAACGTCCCCTCAATGTGCAGCAGCAGTCATAAAAAGCTAACAGAATGGTAGGAGCCATTAGTAAAGGGATAGATAATAAGATAGAAAATATCATAATCCCAGTACGTAAATCCATGGTACACCCACACCTTGAATACTGTGTGCAATTCAGGTCACCCCATCTCAAAAAAGGTCTATTAGAATTGGAAAAAGTGCAGAAAAGAGCAACAAAAATGAGTGGTGATATGGAACAGATTCCATATGAGGAAGACTGGGACTGTTCATCGTGGAAAAGAGATAACTAAGGGGGGGTGCATATGATAGAGGTCTATTAAAATCATGAATGGTGTGGAGAAAGTGAATAAGGAAGTGTTATTTTCCTCTTCACATAATACAAGATCCTTGAGTCACTCAATGAAATTAATAGGCAGCAGGTTTAAAACAAACATGAGGAAGTACTTCTTCACCCAATGCACAATTTACCTGTGGAACTCCTTGCCAGGGGATGTTGTTAAGGCCAAAGTATAACTGCATTCAAAAAAGAATTAGATAAGTTCATGGAGGATAGGTCCATCACTGGCAATTAGCCAAGATCATAGAATTGTAGGACTGGAAGGAATCTTGAGAGGTCATTTAATCCAGTCCCCTGCACTCATGGCAGGACTAAGTATTATCTAGACCATCCCTGACAGGTGTTTGTCTAATCTGCTCTTAAAAATCTCCAATGACAGCGATTCCACAACCTCCCTAGGCAATTTATTCCAGTGCTAAACTACCCTGACAGGAATTTTTTCCTAATGTTCAACCTAAACTGCAATTGCTGCAATGTAAGCCTATTTCTTCTTGTCCTATACTCAGAGGTTAATGAGAGAAATTTATATCCCTCCTCCACGTAACAACCTTTTATGTATTTGAAAACTGTTCTCATGTACAGACTAAACAAGCCCTATTTTTTTCAGTCTTCCCTCCCAGGTCATGTTTTCTACACCTTCATTTTTGTTGCTTTTCTCTAGACTTTCTCCAATTTGTCCACATCTTTCCTGAAATGTGGTGCCCAGAACTGGACATAATACTCTAATTGAGGTCTAATAAGTGTGGAGTAGTGTGGAAGAATTACTTCTCATGTCTTGCTTACAACACTCCTGCTAATACATCCCAGAATGATGTTTGCTTTTTTTTTATTAAGCAACAGTGTGACACTGTTGACTTATATTTAGCTTGTGATCCACTATGACCCCCAGATCCCTTTCCACAGTACTCCTTCCTAGTCAGTCATTTTCCATTTTGAATGTGTGCAACTGATTGTTCTTTCCTTAGTGGAGTACTTTACATTTGTCCTTATTGAATTTCATTTTATTTGGTTCAGACCATTTCTCCAGTTTGTCTAGATCATTTTCAATGTTAATCCTATCCTCCAAAGCACTTGCACACACACCCCAGTTTGGTATTGTCCGCAAACTGTATAAGTGTACTCGCTATGCCATTATCTAAATCAATGATGAAGATATTGAACAGAACTGATCCCCATGGGACCCCACTTGATGTGCCCTTCCAGCTTGACTTGGAATCACTGATAACTACTCTCTGGGAACGTTATGGATCCACCTTATAGTGGCGTCATCTAGTTTGTTTATGAGAAAATCATCTGAGACAATATCAAAAGTCTTATTAAAGTCAAGATATACCACATCTACCACTTTCCACCCATCCACAAGTCTTGTTACCCTGTCAAAGAAATCTATTAGGTTGGTTTCACACAATTTGATCTTAACAAATACATGCTGACTGTTACTTATCACTGTATTCTCTTGTAAGTGTTGGCAAATTACCTTTTGGGGTACTGTAGGTAAGCTGACTGGTCTGTAATTCCCTATGTTGTCCTTATTTCCCTCTTCATAGATTGGTGCTATCTTTGCCCCTTTCCAGTTCTCTGGAATCTTTCCAGTCTTCCATGATTTAGATAATCGAAAGATGGTCAGGGACACAATCCCCGTCCTCTGGATGTCTCTAAACATCTGACTGCTGGAAGCTGGAATTGGATGACTGGATGGATCACTCAACAATTGCCCTGTTCTCTTTTTCCCTCTGAAGCTTGTGACACTGGCCATTGTTGTAAGACAGGATAATGGGCTAGATGGGCCATTGGTCTGACCTAACATGGCTGTTCTTATGTTTTACAAACAGTATTAACAAATAAGCAACAACCTCTCTGTTTCTTCAACATTAATTCTCTTCAGTGTCAGAGCTTAGAAGATTATAATGGTAACTAAGATTCCAACTTGCAATTAATTCCCTCCACTCCCTTTGGTGTTGTATTAACCTTTCTTCTACAAAAAGGAGAGTATTGAGTAAACACTGGTTTTAGGAACACAAACTGAATAGATCTGGACCAGATGATAGTGATCGAATAAGATGAAGCAGGGCTTGGAATCTTCCTGGTTTTGTTTAAACTGTCCACCACCTTTGCATTGTAAAAATGTGTCAGAATTGGAACTATTATCAAACCGCCACAGTTTCCAAAAAATTACCTTGGGCATTTGAATAAAATGAGAGCTGGATCTGAATCATCCCTGGGTTTGATTATAGAAAACCAAAACCTGAATCATGAGGTTTTGCAAAACCAAAACTACACTCTGGCTTTGCTCATTTGTAATTGATGATTCATTTAAAAATCAGAAGTCAAAGGGAAAAAAACCACACAAACGTAACTTTAGGGAAACAGCATGAGGGGGAAAATGCATTTATCAGAACTACTCTCTTCTACTTCTGGGACCCCACGTTAGGACAGTTATGCTATTCAACCCTAAGTGTCAGTGTGGTTCAGTTAAAAGCACTCCTGCCTCTGGTAAGGCAGGTGTGTTATTAATTGAGCCATGCTGACAATAGGAGAAAAATGAAAAAAATAATGGTCCAGTGTTAAGGGACTGGTCTGGGACTTGAGAGACCAGTATTCAATTCTGTACTCTGTCACTGACTTGCTGTGTAACCTTGGGCAAAGTCTCTGTCTGCCTCAATCCTCTATCTATAAAACGGGGATAACAGTACTTCCCTTCCTCATAGGGGTGTTGTTAGAGTGACCAGACGTCCCGATTTTATTGGGACTGTCCTGATATTTGCTTGTTTGTCCTGCGTCCCGACTGATGTTCGGTTGGGACACTGGACAAACAAGCAATTTTGCCCTCTGCTCCGGCGCACAGGCAGAGCCCGGAGGGGCTCTTGCTGCCACCCACCCCTTCCTTCCCCCATTGGATCCCTCCCCAAATCCCTGCCCTGGCCCTGGCCCTGCCCCCGCCCCCAGCCCCGCCCCTTCACCGCCCCATTGGATCCCTCCCCAAATCCCCACCTCTTCCCCAAGCACGCCGCATTCCTCCTCCCTCCCAGGCTTGCGCTGATCAGCTGTATAATGGCACAAGCCTGGAGGGAGGGGGTGCCCCCCAGCATTCACCCTGCGAACTGCTCCAGTCCAGCTTTTCCAGGAAGGTGAGCACGGCCTGGCAGAGATCCCGCAGCGGCTCCCTCCGCCCGAGCCCCCTGTAGAAGGCGAGGCAGGCCTGGGCCTCCTGCGCTGCGCCCATGGCTCATGGAGCGGCCCGGCCCGGGCGGGGAGGGCGGCCGGGAAGCGAGCCAGGCTGCCCCGGGGATTTAGCGCAGCACATGGGCTTGGCAGCTCCAGGCCGGGACGCACTCAGCTGTTGTGGCCACCATAGAGTCGGGTGGAGACGGGGCTGTGCTGCCTGGCAGGGGCAGGGGGGTTAGGTAGCTTTTTTTTCCCCCTCCACCGGGGGCCCCTCTCCCCCCCCCCCGATATTTCATCTTTGTCATCTGGTCACCCTAGGTGTTGTGTATTATCCTTACAAGAGTCTGAGGTGCTCAGATACTACTATGATGTGGGGGCTTCCCCTTTTAAGTACTGAATAGACACTGGAGTCAGGTATTCATCATAGGTATCCAGGTGGGACTTGAAGACAGGATCCACTCTAGAGTTTCTGCTGCTGTAGGTCAGCTAGGAAATATTAAACCCTTGCCAGCCACAAAGAGCTAATGAACATTTTGCTGACCTAGACAGCCAGATTGGAAGATCAAGTTACTAATTGAAAAGAGCAGCAGATAGAACCCCAGAATCCAAGAGAGGCTTCTAAATTAAAATGTTAGGTGCCTTAGGAATTTCTAAGATAAACAGAACATTCCCATGGCTCTTCTGTCCAAAGGAGTGTGTGAGCCATCACCAAACAGTCACTATATTTTTCTAATTCACTCTGAGACCACTCACTGCTGAAAGATGTTACAGGATGCAGATCTAATTTGAAGTACACTCCTGGTATTAATGGTAATGCAATTTATGTCCAGCTTCAACCTCTTTGAAACTACAGTGTAAGCAACTGTAAAATACATGTAACAGAAGCTCCATTTAAATAACTCTGTCCCATTTAATCAATCATATGATCTGGCCTTTCTTGGTGTGTTTGATTCATTCATTAACTGTGTAATCCATTCGTTTTTGTGGATTCCATAAATGATGCTCTTGCCAGAAGTAGAGAGAGCCATTAGAACAAATGGAAGAGACATTAAGTAGAAATGAGAGTACCTGTAAAATGGTTGCCCCATATAGCTGGGGGATGAGCAATGGCTTCCGCACTGTATTGGGTGGAAAGGTCAGCTAAACATCAGCCATTTCCCCTGTTCCTGATTAAAGCAATAAACGTGGTACTAGAGTATTCCCAATGGGGAGATACTGCTGCTTCCAAAATCAGGGGCAGCTTCCTCCTGTCATGCTCAACTGTGGCTGTGGATGTTTTCCTCCAAATTACAACATGGTTTTAATCTAAACAGACGTCATTTCTGCAAGCCAAGCATATAAAACATGTATCACAAGGATAACAATGAAAGAAAGGACTACAGCTTGCAAAGTGACCATGTGATAGTTACAAGAGTGTGGTGTTGGGGTGGGAGTGAGGGCTGTGCAGAGAATGGATGCTCTAAAGCAAGGCGGCTAATGGCAAAAGCAATGAATGAATAGAGGTATTGTATTCAATTTAGTGAAGCAGATTCCCCAGAGAAAGGTTTGGTTCCAGCGTAAATGAAATCCCCTCAACTGGATTTCCAGCCCTCTCCAGCAACAGACATGATTGCCTGTTGTTTTTTGTTTTTCAATAAAATAAAGCTTGGAGTATTTATTGCTCCTGTTCTAAATTACACAACTTCAAAAATTTAAGAGTAGGTTAGATAAATGTCTATCAGGGATGGTCTAGACAGTATTTGGTCCTGCCATGCGGGCAGGGGACTGGACTCGATGACCTCTCGAGGTCCCTTCCAGACCTAGAATCTATGAATCTATGAATATAGGAGCAGTTGTGTTCTGGAGCCTCTCATCAGACATAGCATCCCTTATGTATTTTTTATAACACTTTATTTTTCATTGCATTTAGTGTTGTTGCAAAGGGGCAGCTGGAAGCAGTTGCTGAAATTCTGTAGCCACAGAACAGCATCAGCACTGTACAAGGGTCCCCCAGCAATGTGCCTCCTACTGTTCTGGTGGGACTAGTTCTAGGCATAAGAGGATAGGTTGGTTTCAGTCTTTGGTTTCTCTGTGAGACTGCCAGCATGGGGATCAACTGCAGTCACGGTTCTTGTTACAATGGACACCTGTCCCCTAGGACACCACTTAATTTCACATAGGTCACTGCAGATGATGGTAACTTCTGGTCACTATCCCCCTGGATGCAAACTGGTGAGCTAACAGGATCCTTATCCTATTCACTTCCCTGGAAATCTCTCTTGCAGGATGTGCCAGAGTTGTTGGCTTAATGCTCATAGGCCACTTATTCAGCCAACTCCGATAGACTATGGTTTAATGATAACACTATCTTGTTAAAGGAGCAGCCCTGTTACTACTTATCACATCTCCTCACTTCAGAATAGTGCTACTTGTGAGATGCAGGGGGTGTATTGCAATGTACAAATGGTAATGACTGGTTAAGGAAAGCTAAAATAGTCTGGAGAGAACAGCTGTCACTGCCTTGACTCCTTCACAGGTGTCCTGTGACACAGCACTGTCACGCTGAATGTAGTTTGAATCAGGGCCAAACAGATTTTTTTCTGCTCACCATGGGTTGAACCTGAAGTCAGCAGTTTAGGCAACCCCCACAATTATTATCCTGGGCTGTTTAATGAGTTAATTTTAAGAGGAATAATTGTCAAGCTGTCCTGCAGTGGTTCAAGAGCATGAGTACCCACCTCAGGGCAGACTGTTAAAAAGCAGGGCACAAACTCCAAATTAGCTGTGAGTTCTATAATTAGATTTCAGCAACCAGTTATCAAGTATAAAATCCTCAGGCACTATAATAGCCATGGAGTCACAAACTGTTCCCTTGGGTACTTTGATCTATCTTGCCACCCATTTAAGCTTGCCTTTGTGAACGATGGTCCCTTACACCAAAATCACAGTAATATTCCGGTTACTCCCAGTCCCAAAAGACCAGTCACTTATACCATGTCAATTGTATCTTAGATCTCACATCAAAGACAGCACTTGTAGCCAGTCCTATAATAATCTATCTAAAGATTTATTAGTTAGGAAAAGGAAATAGGAGTTATTTACAAGGTTAAAGCAGGCAAACTTACATACACAAATGAGTTCCAGTCTTAAGAATCAAAGGGAAATAGAAGCTGCTATAATAAGCAAGCTCTTTAGATCCCTTTAGGGCTAACCTAGGCTAAACACTGGTGATCTCTTGCTTATGCCTAGAAAACCTTGCCCTTGAGAGTCCAAGCAGCAGAGAGATTCCATTTCTCCTTGTTGGGGCTTTTTATTCTCTCTTCTCTTCTGCTTTGAGTTGCAAATTCAGGCCTGATCTCCACTAGGAAATTACTCCGGGTGTGGGAAAAATCCACATTCCCGAGCGACGCAGTTAAAATGTCCTAACCCCTGGTGCAGACAGCGCTAGTCAACGGGACAATTCTCCCATCAACCTAGCTACTATGTCTCAGGGAGGTAGATTACCTAAACTGATGGGAGAACCCTTCCTGTCAGCATAAGTGTCTATACTGAAACACTACAGATGTGCAGCTGTAGCAATTTGGTAGACGAGCCCTTAGTTGATGGGAGGAATTCACTTGTACGTCTTCTCTTCATGGGGGTGGAGGGAAGGGACAGCAATCAACAAAGCCTTTTGTTCTCTGATGTTCCACAATACCTATAGTTTGTCTGGTGTTGATGGGCCTTCTTTGCTGGGCAGGAGATGACTTTTGTTGTAAACCAGCATTTCACACTAATTCCTCGGTCTCCACTGGTAATTTACAGTTACAGAGCAAACACTTTAATATTAACCTTGGGATACAGATATTGTAAATGAGACTAATGCATGCCCCAACTTACAAGCGTTTCATAAAGTCTAAACGCATTCTTAGAATTTTAATACCAGTTTTAACAATACTAACAGTGTTCAGTTGAGACCTAGGGTCCTTGGATGAGCTGGTAGTTGGTCTGCCAGCATTACAATAATGATTTCGGGAGCTTTTCTGTGATGCATAATTTCAGAGGGACTCTGGTAGATGAATACCTAGCTCCAGATCACACATTTCTCTCTCACTCTATGCATCTGAAGAAGTGAGCTGTAGCCCACGAAAGCTTATGCTGAAATAAATTTGTTAGTCTCTAAGGTGCCACAAGTACTCCTGTTCTTTTTGCGGATACAGACTAACACGGCTGCTACTTTGTAACCTGTCACATGGACAGTGCTTATTGATATACATGGGTTATTTGAAGGTGCCCAGTGTTCGTTTACTGGGGTGACCCAGGACTAGAACAGCACGAGGTTGTAGTTTGGGACTGAGGGGTTCTGGCAGAGCAGCTGCAGCTCCAATTATTTTTAATGGGAGCTGTGGGTGTGCAGTACCTCAGCTGGTCAATTCTTGTTGTCTCAAGTTCAGTCCCCCAAAACTGAGATGTCTGTAGTTCATTTATTAAATACAGGCCTTACAGCTTGTCTACGTGGAGCAGCAATGCTCACTAAAGGGGAGTAATTTCTAAAGTGCACCAATGTGTTGCCCACTGACTGGCATATATAGTGCAAATTCAAAGTTCTGCTCCGCGTAGAGAAGCCTTAAATCTCTTTGTATCTCAGTTCTTCACCTGTAAAACGAAGATATTAACTTACCTGCTTTACAAAGGAGTTGTGAAGACTGTTTATAAAACATTTTTAAGATACAACTTTTATATAAACAAGGATTATTGATTCCAATATCATTTGGAAATATGGCCTACAGGAGGTGGTACTTCCAGGAGAGAGGCAGAAAGGTTGTTCAGACTGCTGCAGGCAGATAGCAAAATGCCTGCATTTGTTAGAATCCTTGTAGCTCTATTTGTAGCCTTTACACATGTGAAGAGTTGCATGAAAATCTGTTTTAGTTCACAAGATAAAATGAATTGTCTGGTCTTGTCTCTGCTTACTCTACCAAGTACAGTGTTCCACTAGAGCAGGAGTCGGCAACCTTTCAACGAGCCAATTTTTTGTTTTTGTCTTTGACCAAAATATTTTGACACACATCACATGCAAAGCTTATTGCAGAGTTAGAATTCATCAACTAATAATAATTGAACATATTAAAGTTATTACTATTCAACAATATTTTTAATGCGACTTCTGCCATTTGAATTTGAATATAAACAGGAGGGGGCTCCGGGCAGGGGATTGGAGTGTGGGGGGGGGGGGGGGGGGGGGGGGGGGGGGGGGGGGGAGTTTGGGTGCGGGGGGGGGCTCTGGGCTGAGGCAGGGGGCTGGGGTGCAGGAGGGGATGTGAGGTGCAGGCCCTGGCTGGGAGGCACTTACCACAGGCGGCTCCTGGCCGGCGGCACAGAAGGGCTCAGGCAGGCTGCCTGCCTGCCCTGGCTGCACGACACTCCCAGAAGTGGCTGGCTGCTGGCACGTCTCTGCGTGCCTTTGGGGGGGGGGGGGGGGGGGTCAGCAGCTCTGCGTGCTGCCGTGCCCCCAGCACCGTCCTCACAGTGGCTAGGAACTGGACAATGTGAGCTGTGGGGGCGGTGCTTGTGGGCACAGGCAACGCACGGAGACCCGCTGCCCTCCACCCCCCAAGAGGCACGCAGAGACATGCCAGCAGCCAGCCGCTTCTGGGAGCAGTGTGGGGCCAGAGCCCTGCTGCACCACCAGCCAGGAGCCACCTGTGGTAAGCAGCTCCTGGCCAGAGGCAGGGGGCAGCCAAAGAGCTGCATGTGGCTCCGGAGCCGCAGGTTGCTGACCCCGTACTAGACAAAATCACTGCACAGGCTGACAGAGTTGGCAGCTCAGCCTAGGAGTGGCACAGCACTAAAATAGCAGAGCTGTAGGTTAGCGATGAGGTGCTGTTGCAAGTGATGGGGAAGGGAAGTAGGGCAAGATCGGTAGTGGGGTGGATGCTGCAGGCTGGTACTGAAGTGCTGGGTTCCAAATGTGTGGGTAAATCTTGCACAGTCCCTGGGTTGCACTATCCTGTGCACAAATCTGCAAATGCCCAAATAATGGGCTGAATCACCCTCGGAGAGGCCATGTATTACCGTGTTCTGAGGAAAAATCCCTTGGGCCATAAATTCAAGTGCTTCTCCAGAAGGAGAGGAGATGACGTAAGCATGTGGCTACCCAGTATGCATAAGATCTTGGCAGGCTTCCTGTTTTTTGTGGGGGACAGATTTTCCCTAGCCTTGTTGAAAATGATAGTGAAAGATGTCCTTTGGTTTCTCAGATAAAGCAGCAGCTTGTCAACTTCCCGCTAAATGAGGCAGACATTAGATGGAGCAGATCCCTTCCCACATTAAACTTAAAACAGTTGACAAATAGTTTCTTCAGCCTCTTCTCCAAACAGATGAATGCTCCTAACCACAGGAATAAAGCAGGCACTTCCCATTCCATATAGTAATGGCTTTGTGAACATTCTCACTTCAAAAACAACGAGGAGTCCTTGTGGCACCTTAGAGACTTACAAATCAGTCGAGTTTCTGAAGTTGTTTTGTTTCACAAGAGGAACTCAAAGCAGTCCTCAATTCAAACTCCGCCCTAACTTCAGTCATGGCCTTTAGCTTGTCTAAGGCCTTCTGCTTAATCCCAAAGTCCAGAGCTTGGACTTCACCTGCCAGAACTAAATGGAACTCACTTTTGTTTAGTCTGAGCTTCCATCAGGTGCCTAGGCTCGCCCTTACCTACTTGGCAAAATTGCCTTAGCCCAAATATTTCTGTAGTCTCTGCTGCAACTGTTTTCATGACAGGTATGTGAGCTAATATGGTCACTGAGAAACAAAACACTTAAGGAAGCGATGTGGATTTGCACAATGACCTTGAAAATTCCACTTTTTTTTCATGAACGAATGACTCAGAGACACAAGGTGGGTGAGGTAATATCTGTCGGAGAAAAACAGAGTTCTCACTTTTTTGGTTGGGTGCAGCAAATTAGATACTTTTTATTTTCTGTTTTTCTCCGACATATCTTTTATTGGACTAACTTCTGTCTGGTGAGAGAGACAAGCTTTTGAACGTACACAGGGCTCTTCTTCAGGTCACTTCTCTCACCAATTGAAGTTACTACAATAAAAGATATTACCTCACCCCAACTTGTTTCTCTAATATTTGGGGACCAACACAGCTACACCACTTCCTGGTCTATTTCTCCATAGCTTTGGATCGCTCTGATAATTTTTGATGCAGTTCTATATCTCGAAGATCTGTGTCGAACCTGTGGCCCTCAAAGGCTACTGTGTTAAGAAGAAAACTTGCACTTGGTCGTGAATTGAAAATGTGTTCCCTGAGCTACACCCAAAATTGTTCTTGTGTGGAGGAGGCAGAAGGAGTTTCTCTTGCAGCCTTTGCAGTGGCAGAGCCACTCCTGACTTTTTGTTCTCCCCAGCAGGTTCCTTTCTTGCTATGTGAGTGGTTCCAAAAGAATGGAACAGGGCAGAGAATCCCCTCCTTGCGTCTGACGAAGTGGGCATTCACCCACGAAAGCTTATGCTCCAATACATCTGTTAGTCTTTAAGGTGCCACAGGACTCTTTGTTGCCTCCCTCCAAAGTAGTGACTGTGTCCCTTTGACTTTTTGAAGTAATACAGTCAGCTACCAGGACAGACGGTTGGATGCCACTGATTTTATAATATAGTTAGAAAGATAGATATGAGTGCATTAGTGTGTTTGTACAGAGCCTCGCACAATGGAAACCTGATCCCCTGTTTGGCACCCCTGGGTGCTACTTGCAAAACAAATATATATTTATAGCTTTCTGGAGGAATCAAAGAAATAGAGAGAGAAAATACCTATTAGGTCACATCTAGTCAATACTCCTGTCTGTTCAGGATAGTTCCCTACAATAAGTCTCCCCCACCCCCAAGGGGTTTTCTATGTCCCATATGTTGGGGATTTCACTGTTTTCCTGGCAAGTCTCATCCACAGTGTAGCAGATCTCACTGTCAGGATTTTCCCTCACCCACCCCTGAAATTTGGGCTCTTTTTTTGCTTCCTTTTATCTCTCTGCCAATTACCTGGTTACACCCCAGGGGATTACCCTAAGCAAATTCTTTCCTTCAATATTTATGCCTTTTGAATATTCAAACATACTTATCACATCCCCCATTGACTGGCCTTCAACCAAGCCATGCATATTCATTTCCTTTAATATTACTTTTATGAACAATCCCTCCAGCCTCTTACTCAGTTTTGTTGCTCTTCTCTGAACTCTTGCCATTCTGTTAGAATCTTTCTGAAGATTCAGGTTCCCCCAACTGAAGGCAACTTCTAGGTGTGGTCTCTCCTGAGCTATCGAGTAAAATAATCTGTACAATTAGATCCCGTTGTAAACACTTTAGAACAAGAGCACATCAAAGTGCTCTGAGAACATGAACTAATCCCCACAACATCACTGGGAGGGAGGGAAGTAAGTATTACTAGCTCCTATTTTATAGGTTGGGAAATTTAGTATCCTGCCTAAAGCCACAGGGGAGTCAGTGTGAGAGCAGAGATTAGAACTCAGAATTTTCATTGCTGTAAATGTTGTGGTCAGAGCACTAGGCCGTTTCCCTTGCTTATAAAAAGTCTGAAGCCCAAATGTTCAAATGAGAGTGATTTTAGCCCCAGGTGTATCCTAATTCTATCCCTAATCCTACATTCCATTTGACTACTTTGCAAACTGTGTTCCTTATACTGTTATGGAGAGGTAGGAGTGAGGTCTCTCGCAGGCAGGCAGTGGAATTTCATTATTTCCTCACTGGTGTGAGGGTTCAGATGGCTTGTTCAAATACATTTTACAGTGCAGCACCACCCCCTGAAATTTTGTCCAGACCTATGACCCTCTGGAGCACAGATCACTTTAAGTCATGAAGCAACTATCAACACATGACATGTCCAAGAATGCAATTGAAGAACCTGGGATACCTCTCAGATGCTTAGAAATCCTGGGATGGAAGAAAAATGATTTTTAGAAACTAGTCTTCAGAGGTGCAGATTTGAAAAGAGGTTTGTATATCGATCAGACTTGGTGCAGGACCTTTCTTCACTTTCAATAGAATCTCTGTAGTATTGTAAAGCATCAACATTTGGTTCTAGCTCAATTCATGCTTTGTGTTTTGGAAACAGTGTTGTTTGACGGTCTGGTGATGCCGAATTCATAGGGTGTGTGGCAGTGAGCTTGCTGCATGCCTGACTGGAGGAGCAGCAGCTGTGGAAAGAGGCCAGATGCTGAATAGAACATGCCTTGGCTTGATTATTATATTTTTTTAAAGCCATTTCTTCCTTTTGCACGTTGCTTGCTCATTTCTTCCACGTTCTCACTCACACGCTAAAAAATGTTGCGTCAACGTGTATGATTCTCACTCACTTATTTGGTCATTTTTCAAGAAGTAAACATTTTTCATGCTGTCCTAAAACCAATAAAAGTACACTGGCTCTTCAAGATCACCACATCAGTGATAGTTGGAGAGAGAGAGGTTTATAGTTTTCAAATCCTTGATCTGCAAAGTAGCTGGCTGACAGTTCAAGGTCATTGTACAACTTAAAGTGCTTTACAAATCCTGGGCAGAGTGTCTGGCCACTGCATGGATGTGCAATGGAAGATGAGGGTGCAAGGAGCTAACCAGAGGCCAGGCACAATTGCAGCCAGACAACACAGCAGAAAATGCACATTGCACTCTTCTCAGTGATGGTGTAGTGGACACACTTCCAATACTGCCAACCACAAGCATTCAATATCATGAGTTTGGCTTAAATATAATGTGTGTATGGGCAGGAGAGTGGGGGTAAATAATTTTGGGTTTAAAATATTTCAAGTTGGGCACCTAAAAACAAGGGTGTCCAAAATTTGGTCAAAGGAATTAATTGATTCCAAATCTGAAGCTTAATGACTTACCCACACCATCCAGCTTACTCAGAGGATGAGAACATATGTTTTGCCTGATGTTCATTAACTTCAGTGGAGTTACTCCCCATTTATGCTGGTGTAATTGAGATCAGACTCTGGTTCCATGTATTTGTGAGGAGGAGTTCAAGCAGAGCTCTCAAGAGTGGAGAATAATGTCCCTTATAGGAGCACAGGGAGCAGCTCCAACAACTTAAAGCCCCTTTTGTAAACTGGAATGTCTGGCAGGCTTTCAGAAAAATCTACTATTGTAACAATGTGACAGTTTTTGAGATAAAGCTATGACTGGTTATGGTTTCATATTGATTGAGTTTTTGTATCCCATCAGCCCTGCAACAAAACTTAGGCATTGGAGAGACCCTGAATAGGTCATAGTCACATCCTGTTGTCTTAGCAAATATGGACTATTTAAACATGACATTTGTTTCATTTAACCTTGCTAGAACCAGCTAATTATCTTTGAGACGGGAACTCCAAATTTACATTTAGTAGGGGAAGAGAAATCTGGGAAGCAGTAATGCTGAAAGTTCTACTGTAGAGGTGAGAGTGGAAAGCAAATTAGACCTGAGTTTTCAGTGTGAGATAGTTGCAAAAAACTCCAGTGCAATTGTCAGTTCTAAATGCAAAGGCATCCTTACATGAAGGAGGTAGTAATTGTGACATTGTGCAGTCTATATGGTTTTATAAAAACATGATAATAAATGAATATAATGTAACTGGAATATCCTTCATGCAAAAGGTCTCTTGTAAGGTATCATTACAAAGCTTATAATCTACTGAGTGTGATCATCCTATTTGTATAAATGTACCACTCTTGTATGTAAAACTAGAAAGATATAACTCCGAGGGCCTATTGTAATTATGCAAAGTGTGAGCCATTAATGGTGGTTTGGAATCTTGCTGACTCCCATTAACCAGGACCATTGTCTGCAGATGGCTGTTTTACCTGTGAGTCTTCCTGTATATAAAGCAATAGAGGGTCCTGTGGCACCTTTAAGACTAACAGAAGTATTGGGAGCCTAAGCTTTCGTGGGTAAGAACCTCACTTCTTCAGATATGAGAAGAACCTCACTTCTTCAGATGCATCTGAAGAAGTGAGGTTCTTACCCACGAAAGCTTAGGCTCCCAATACTTCTGTTAGTCTTAAAGGTGCCACAGGACCCTCTGTTGCTTTTTACAGATTCAGACTAACACGGCTACCCCTCTGATTCCTGTATATGTGTGTGCTGGCAAATGGGTAATGAAGTCTTGCAGTGACATGTGATCATGTCACCCAAACTGGAATCCATCTATAACCTGGTGCTTTTCCATTGGGGGGGGAGGGGTGGAAACCCAGAGGGACAAAGGGTTCCCGCCTTATGCAAAAGATATATAAAGGGGTGGGAACAGAACAAAGGGAGGAGAGGAGCCATCATGAAGAATCCCCAGCTACCACCTAAGCTGGAACAAGAGCTGTACCAGGGGAAAGAATTGTGCCCAGGCCTGGAAGGTGTCCAGTCTGAGAAAAAAACTTACTGAAGCATCTCTGAGGGTGAGATTATCTGTATTCAGTTTGATTAGACATAGATTTGCGCATTTTATTTTATTTTGCTTGGTAACTTACTTTGTGCTGTTACCACTTGGAACCACTTAAATCCTACTTTCTGTATTTAATAAAATCACTTTTTACTTAGTAATTAACTCAGAGTGTGTATTAATACCTGGGGGAGCAAACAACTGTGCATATCTCTCTATCAGTGTTATAGAGGGCGAACAATTTATGAGTTTACTCTGCATATGCTTTATACAGGGTAAAACGGATTTATTTGGGTTTAGACCCCATTGGGAGTTGGGCATCTGAGTGCTATAGACAAGCACACTTCTGTGAGCTGTTTTCAGGTAAACCTGCAGCTTTGGGGCAGGTAAATCAGACCCTGGGTCTGTGTTGGAGCAGACGGGAGCGTCTGGCTCAGCAAGACAGGGTGCTGGAGTCCTGAGCTGGCAGGGAAAGCAGGAATAGAAGTAGTCCTGGTCCATTGCTTGGCAGCTCCAAGGGGGTTTCAGTGATCCAACCCGTCACAGTAATCTTGCTATATATGGCTCCTGGTGTTAGTGCATCTAGAATATTGCATTAATTTCTGGGCACCACATCAATACCAAAAAGATATAGAAAAAATGGAGAGAGTTCAAAGAAAAGCAGCAAAAATTATCAGGACACTGGAGGGGCTGAATGATAAAGAACAATTAAAGAAGCTAAATATTAAAGAAGCCTGGTTAAGAAAAGCCAAAGAAGGCAACGTAATAGCCTGCCAGTATAAATATTCGAAGGGTGTAACACCAATGAAGGGGAAGAATTATTGCGGGAGTGGAGGGGGGAAGAGAAAGAAGGTATAACTGAAAAGTAAATAGGATGACGCGAAGAAAAATATGAACAATAGGTAAAACTTCCTGACACTGAGATGCATTAGGTTGGGGAATAGTCGTTTTAGGGATGTGTGGGAGTCTCCATCACTTGGGACTTTTAAGGCAAGACTAGACAAGTCACTCAAATATGCTAGAGGGAACAATCCTGCCTGGAAACTTAGCATTATCTTAAGTTTCTGTAGGTCTATATTTTATTTTCTGTATACCAGTCCCTGCTGGTACTCGAAATCAGGTACTTGGCAAACTTTAGCAAACAGACACAGAAGTCTTCCATTAAATATATAATCCTCTTGGACCAAACGAGGATAACATGGTTTGCACTTTAAAAGCCCCCAATGGCTTGGAACCTGCCTACTTGAGAGAGTATCTGTCTCCCCAGGCTGAAATGCCAATCTCGAGCTGGAGCCACTTCACTTTAAGAGAAAGAGAGGACCCTGCTGGAAAGGCATTCTCTATGAGGAGGCTCCACTTTGGACTGAAATGCCCCAACTTTGTCAAAGTTTAAGGGGCACAGCAAAGTTAATCAATTTTTCTAGGGATCAGGGAGGAAGGGATGCTTTAAAGACTGGTATCTATGGATTGTTTGGCCTTGATTTTAACTTTTTGTTGGCTATTTTCTGATTTGGGGGATGCAGAGAAGTTGCTGGTTTCATTGTTGGTTGTGGTTTTTTTCCATAGAGCTAAAAAGAAGTGGCCACAGCCTCTTCATCCTGTATCTACATTCCAATGGTACATGAATGATAACTGACATTCACTTGCCACCCAAAAGCTGGGATTCATCCTGCATCCTCAGTGTTATAGACATGCTTGTGTCATATTCCAGTACGTGCTCAGGGCAGGTGGAGTTGACAGTATTCTGCTTCAGCTCCTCCCATTGTCGCATAAGAGCAGGATATTGCTGTAGAATGATTATCAGTAAAATAGCTAACCATGCTGACATTTACATTATCATTTTGACAGCTCAGAGCTAACCCTATGAGGCCCTTCCAAATTTTCAGCTTGTGTTTCAAGTTCTTTGTCTGCTGATTCTGGAATTGCATTGCCTTGCATCAGGTCATATTCAAAAGTGTTTTGTTTGTTTAAATCCTGCACAAACCAAAGGACCCCCAGAGAAATGGGGGTACAGAGTGCCATGTCATACTGGCTCAGTCTCATTTCTGCTGCAGATTTGTGTCTGTTATCAAGATCTAAATTCTCTGTCATTGTTTCTGTTTCGCCAAGTACAAATGTACAAAGTATTTGTATGTCTCTCTCATCAGAATTGTTTTTTTTTTTTACTAGTACTCTTGTGTTCTGACCATTGATCATAGTTCTCCCCCCACCCCTGCCAAACTTTGAGCTTCAGCAAACAGCTCCTAACTACTAACACATGTCTGAGGATGGGGGAGGAGGCACAGGAAGCAATACTTCAAGGAGTACAGTAGCATTTCTTTATTCAGTAAGTTAGTCATTAGCTATTTTAGTCTGAACCCCAAAAAACTAAGTGAATGGGCTGTGAAGGATTTGTGACTCTGAAACGAGTGTCTAGAAAGTCCACATAATAATAATACTTAGTTCTTTGTATCACTAAATCTCAAAGAGCTTTACAAATGAGGTCAGTATCATCTACATTTTACAGATGGGGCAACTGAGGCACAGAGAAGTGACATGCCCAAGGTCACCTAGCAGCCTAGTGGCAGAGCTGGGAATGGAACCCCACTGTCCTGAATCCCAGCTCAGTTCCCTGTCCACTAGGCCTCAATGCCTCATGAAAGCTTATGCTCAAATAAATTTGTTAATCTCTAAGGTGCCACCAGTACTCCTGTTCTTTTTGCGGATACAGACTAACACGGCTGCTACTCTGAAAACAGTAATGATACTTTTTTCAGATATTGTATAAAAACTGATGCGGGGGAGGAGAAGAATGGGCTGGAGCAGATGTTCCAGTAGGAGTGACTTACACTTCCTAGCAGCCACAACAGCAAAAACCCAGGTCATTGGCTGAGCCAAGGCACAAAGATGGAAACCCTAAAAGGTGGCTGGAACCAGAGTGCAGAGACTAGTCAGGACAGGCTCAATGAAGGGGTCTCAGACACCACCTGACCAAAATACTCTCACAGCAGGGTCGTTATAGATTGTTCATGGACACTACTTTGATTTGGGTTGTTGAAGAGAAGGGGAAGATGATATTGGGGCTTAAATAGCAGGCAGAGAGTCAGGAGATCTGGGTTCTATTGTTAGCTCTCCTACAGGCTTCCTGTGTGATCTTGGGCAAGTCACAATGGGTATGTCTCCACTGCAGTTAAAAACCTGTGGCTGGACTCGGGCTCACAGGACTCAGACTAAGGAGCTGTTTAATTTTGGTGTAGATGTTGGGGCTCAGTCTGAACTCCGGGCTCTCGGACCCTCCCACCTTGTAGGGTCCTATAGCCCAGGCCCCAGCCCGAGCCTAAATGTCTACATGGCAATTAAAAGGCCTGTCAGCCAGCACGGGCCAGCCATGGGTTTTTAATTGCAGTGTAGACATACCCACAGAACCATGTTTTCAAAACAGCCCATCTTCCATTTAGGTAATTAAATGAAGAGGCCAGGTTTTCAAACATGCTCAGCACCCAGCATCTCCCATTGAAAACAATAGGGACTGTTTGGTGCTGAACTCTTTTGAAAATCTGGCCAGGTATCTCTGTGCCTCAATTGCCTCGTGTAAAAAAGGAAATAATAACACTTCTCTAAGCCAAATGATTAATATGCAAAATGCATTGATAAGGAGAGCTACGAAACATGCTTTCATAAAGAAATTGCTAGAGGAAAGACAACACTCCTTTTTTCAAAAGTGTTTGTTCAATTCCTGTCATATGTTTATTATCTTTTAATTAAGCTTTTAGTCTACTGTATTATTGTGACTGAGTGTAATTGCTCACGCAGTACCCAGAGTCCCTTGCTGGGGATGGGGGGTACATGCTTTATAAATGAGAATATTATTGTCAGCTGTCTTTGAAACCTAAACAACTTCAATGTGCAGTAGGTATGGAGCTTCGGCATGGTGGGACAGAGAAAAGTATCTCCCTCTCATGTTTTACAGGGCCAAATACTTTTCAGATGTAAAATCCTGTGTAAGGAGAGCGCTCATTCAGTGTTTTTGTTGTCAGTCCTGTCCTCTTTTTGACTAGTGCAGGGACACCTCTGTGATCATTATCAATGATCTGAGCACCCTGAGAAATGATGGCTCTAAGGAGTAGATAAATAGCTGCAACATTATTTCTTTGAGTCAATTTTAGAGGCTGGCCTGTGATGTGATGCAGAATGTAGATTTCTGTCTGTCTATGCACCCATCAATCACACAGATCTCATTGTGACATTTGGATCTCAATCCTGCTTTCCAGTGCTCCACACCTCAGGGGTGTTCTGACTGGGCAGTGTTATCTCTAATGTGTTCTGGCTCTATTTTTTCTTCTCGGTCCTAACCATGGGGGGAAAACTCAGATAAATATCAGTGAGGGATTCCCTGGAGGTACACCCTTGTCTCTGGAAGCCCATGTAGTGTAATTATCATGGTGTTAAATGAACTACTGAGCCTCTGCAGGAGGAATGTTAACTGTGGTGGGCTTGAAGCAACAAGTTTTCCATGGGGGCTGGGGAATGGTATAAACACTCTCCTGGTTCAGTTTGAGGTCTCAGAAGTTGCCACCAGCTGATAGGGAAGGTGAGGCAAAGGTGAGGAACAGAGGAATTTGTGTTACAGAATGAGCTTCTTCTACATGCTGTAATGTAAAGTTTCAGAGTAACAGCCGTGTTAGTCTGTATCCGCAAAAAGAACAGGAGTACTTGTGGCACCTTAGAGACTAACAAATTTATTAGAGCATAAGCTTTCGTGGACTACAGCCCACTTCTTCGGATGCATATAGAATGGAACATATATTGAGGAGATATATATACACACATACAGAGAGCATAAACAGGTGGGAGTTGTCTTACCAACTCTGAGAGGCCAATTAATTAAGAGAAATTTTTTCTCTTAATTAATTGGCCTCTCAGAGTTGGTAAGACAACTCCCACCTGTTTATGCTCTCTGTATGTGTGTATATATATCTCCTCAATATATGTTCCATTCTATATGCATCCGAAGAAGTGGGCTGTAGTCCACGAAAGCTTATGCTCTAATAAATTTGTTAGTCTCTAAGGTGCCACAAGTACTCCTGTTCTTCTTTTTGTGTAATGTAAAGGTGAGACAAAGAAAATGCCCCCCACAAACATGCTGATGTGTTGTTGCTGTAATTAAAGCCTCTTTCTTTGCTCCCCCATTGCAGACTCAGTGAATGTTGAAGCAAAGCAGGACTTGAATGCTGCCTCAAAGGCACCAGCGTGCACTCGATCCTGCTTGGTTTCACTCCTGCTTGTCTAGCTATGGCAGGATTTTTACAAATGAACTTTCAGGCTTTCAGATGCATCCACTTTCCCAAAGGAGATAATGAAATCCAGAATGTAAAAATCAAAACATTCCTGGTTCAGCCAATCCCCTGAATCATTTCACACAAAAGCCACAGTTTGGGAGTGAGCTCAGTTCAAAACAAACCTGGAGTTTATTATCGATTTGGGCTGATTTAATCTCTTAACTCCTTTTTATTATTCCTTTTTGCGGCTCTCTGAGGTAAAGCTTGTTTTGTCTTCCTCCTTAGATTGAAGGCATCACTTGTTGATGGCTCTGATATGAAATTGCCAGTGCTAGTCAGTCTGACAAACCCCATTATTATTTGCAGTGGTGCTGTAGCTGTGTTGGTCCCAGGATATTAGAGAGACAAGGTGGGTGAGGTAATCTCTTTTATTGGACCAACTTCTGTTGGTGAGAGAGAGCAGCTTTTGAGCTTGTCCAGACTCCTCTTCAAGTCTGGGAAAGGTACACAGTGTGTCACAGCTAAATACAAGGGTGGAACAGATAGAGTTAAAGAGATCATTCAAGGTGAAGTGGACTGTTTAACACCTCTACAGTCATAGGACAAAGGAGGGTTAGTGGGTTACAGATCATGATTTTTGGTGTCTAGCAAAGTTATAAAGTTCCCGGGCTCATCTTTTGAAAGTGGTGTTCAGGCTTGCTTGAGGAAGAGGACTGAGAAGTCACACGCGGAGTGATAGTTTTTGTGAAAAATGTTTGCCCACAGGTGAGATGGTGTTTTTGTCTTGTATCATTTTTCTGTGCGAGTTCATTTGAGATTGTCTGGTGTCACGCACATCGCTGTTGTTGGGGCATTTAGATGAGGTACACCGCATGTGTGATAGGCATGAATAGGACCCGTGGATCTTGAAAGCTGTGTTGTGGGGGGTATTAATCATTGCTGGCTTCATAGGAATCTGCTTCAATACAGAAAAACAAAAAAACTTCTGACTGCACACCCCTAATTGTCACCTACCATCCCACACTGGAACCCACATAAGCTATCATAAAACAATTACAATCCATACTAGATGGGGACCACATCCTGAAAGAAATCTTTCTTGGACTCCCTCTTCTGGCCTTCAAACAACACCCCCACCTAGCCAAGCTCATCATCAGCCCAGGACACACCAACTCAAAGCAGTACCAGATCTTGCCAGAACAACAGATGCAAATCCTGTAGACACATCACTGCTACAATGATCAATATCTTCCATGACATACCTTTCAAGATTCATGGATCTTACCCAGGCTTCACAACATAAGGTGTACCTCACCCAGTGCACTAAATGCCTCAATAACAACTGTTTGAGTGAAAACAGACAAGTACTATGCTGTCAAATGAACTCACACAGAAAAATGACACAAGACAAAAACATCATACCACCAGCAAGCCAACATTTTTCACAAAATGATCACTCCATATTTGACCTCTCAGTCCTCGTCCTCAAAGGAAACCTGCACAATACCGTCAAAAGATGAGCCTGGGAGCTTAAATGTAAAACCATGGTTTAAAGAAACTGGATTTATGGTTTATTACAACAATCTGTAACCCATTAAGCCGTGCCCCCTCCCCTTTTTTTTCTTGTCCTATGACTGCAGTGGTGTTAATGGGCCTTGAATTGTCCCTTAGAATATATGTTAGCTACTTATGCTAAACAATCTCTTCTACCTTGTATTTAGCTGTGACACACTGTGTACATTTCCTAGGCCTGAAGAAGAGCTTATGTAGGTCAGAAGCTTCTCTTTCACCAACAGAAGTTGGTCCAATAAAAGATATTACCGCACCCAGCTGGAAAGGAAGCTCATTTTAGCGATAGAGTGGGGTCAAGTAATTAAACCTGGAGACTGGGAGTTGCGAGACTCGTTGGTTAATTCCTGGCTCTCATTGATTTGCTTAGTGAACCTGGGAAATAACTTCACTTCTCTGTTCCTGTTTTTCTATCATGATGATTTATATCCATTTTAAGTGCCTCAGGGATCTCTGATGAAACAGAAAAAAAAATTACCTTCCTTGCTCACGTGTACGTAACATGCAATGTCAAGTATTTCTGCCGTTAAAGAGATACTATGCCAATGTAAATCTGACCCAGTATCAAGTGTCTATAAAAGTACTACTCTTTATATTTATAAAAAAAAAAAAAAAAAAAAAAAAAAAAAAAACTTGGTCTCGTAAGATTAGAATTGAAAACTAATAGATTTAGAGCTGTTCTGTGGTTTTGCTGCAGCTGGGATTAGAATTGTGGAGTTCCAGGCTCTCCCAGTCCTGTGTAAAGGCCAAAAGCCTATGCCTCTCCTCAGGCTCTGCTATATGGGGGAGAGAAAAGCATATCTAGAAGCAAATATGACCTAGCTCACATTGGCATTCATAGGGTTAAATCCGTTCCTGTATCTATGCTGACATTTGTAACTATTCAGTCATTTCCCAATCAGCATGATAATTGTGGATTCAAATTCGGCAAAAGCACAGCACAAGCCCTTTTGCTCTTCGAGTTGAAAAAGTAAGTCAGATAACCATGCAGTTTTCCCAAAGGAAATCCAAGGGCGTAATTCAATCTTGGGGTTCTTCTGCCACAGAGTAGCAGTGAAAGTTCAGATCAAATGGCCCTCAGTGTTAGGAGAAATCCATGATTGAATTTCCTTGTTTTCGGGGGGGGGAAGAAGAAGGGCACCGAGGGAATGGGATTTATTATTCACTATGCCAAACACCATACAGAAAGCAAGTATTCGTGTTTTTTATTCAGGTTAGTTATTTTCCCCGCCCCACCCCCCAAAAAAAGTTTTCTTCTGCTTCTTCCTCTTTCCTTGTACCTCTTCTTAGCTCTTCTTAATTCCCTGCAGAAATGCTTCTTTGAGCATCAGTTCAGTCAGCTAGTATTGTGCTGCTTGTTGCGTGGGCACAGGCTTTTAAGCAGCTGGTTTGAAGCCATATAAATAATTTCCTTAAATGATATAAATAATTCTGTCTTAAAAAAAAAAAAGTGTTTTTTTTTTTTTTTTAAATAATTCCCAGTTCAGTGTACGATTTTTGGTATGAATTACAACCTGCTTGTAAGGATGAGTATGGATTAAGTTTGCTGTAAACACACTTGGCCAAATTTTGAGCTAACCTAAAGCCCCTGCAGATCTTTTATGTCAAACAGGTTATGCGGTGCTTATTCTGCAAGCTTCGCATCCACTCCTCTGTAACAACTCAATATTCCTAACCCACACCCTGTGTGAGATGAACAAAAGTTCACTGCTTTGCACCAAGCTTTTTTCAGTTGTGATAGATGAGTAAGACAGATGAACCTGGGTCATCAAAAGCAAAATGTTGGTGTATTAACCTGCTTGGCCACTTTAGCCAAGGAATGTGGGGTGGCTGAATGCTAAACTGATGAAAGACTTCTATCTTTCTCTTTTTTTGCACAGTGAGTTAGGAAGATTCCCTGGTTTGAAAGAAAAGAAGGGCACGTGTTGAGCCCATCTTTATTTTATCTGGCTAGCACTTGATTACCAGGCTGTGAAGCAGATGGATTCTATAGACTCTTTGAGATAAGAGATTTGGAGGCCACTCAAGCTTTATGCGGAGTCTGCTGATAGTAGTGTTTTACTGTGTAGCTCAAATATTAACCATCTTTTTTGCAAAGCCTCTGCCTGCCTGGGTAGTGTCTGGGCCTGATTCTCTTCTCACACAGGTGTAAATAAGGAGTAACTCCACCTAAGTCAATGGAGTTATGCCACTGTAGAATTGGTGTAAACAAGAGGAGAATCTGTTTCTATATTCCTGTAGGGGATCCTTCTCCTCTCGGGCTGTCTCTCCACTTGGAGCTAGGGGTGTGATTTTCAGCTTGCAAACCACGTACCCATTGATTTCAGGTGGGTTTGTACTTTGCACGGCTCAGCTGTGCTACCTACATTGCCATTACCTGTGCTACCACAGCTACACTGCTATTAATGCTAGTGCTAGCTCAATGAGAGCTGGCGTGAGCACGTGAACCCAAGCGGGGGAACCACACCTGTAGCTCGCAGTGTAGATGTAGCCATACTTGCCTTTGCTCTCATTGATCTAGAATGGTAAAAATAGTAGTGTAAGCACAGTAGCATGGGCAGTGACAAGCAGCAGCATGGGTTAGCCGTCCAGAGTATGTACCCATGGGATCCAGGTGGGTTTGTACTCAGGGTGGCTACCCCGTGCCTCTACTCACTGCTGCCTGTGTTACTGTGGCTACACTATTTTTAGTGTCCTAGCTCAATGAAAACTAGCAGGTGTATGTCTATGCGAGCTGGGAATCGCACCCCTAGTTTGTAGTGTAGACAGTCTCAGGATAACAGTGCCAGGGGTAGTAGTTATTGCTGTAGCAGAGCATACATCTCCAATGCAGCAGCTTGTGGAAATATCACCTCTTGAAAATCAAGTCCTTTGCCACTTGCTGAATATTCTAACCTCCCCTCTGCACTGTCCCAAGTGCAACCACAGACATGGTGTAACTCTCTGCCTTTTTCAATTTGACACTTGTTACATTGTTGGTGGGACCACAGATGAATCAGCTGCAAATGGCAGCACCAAGGTTAAAACACATTTTGGTCTTGCATTAAAGACAGGACCAAACCATGTTTTAGTAGGACTGAGTCTGAGGCTCAGTTCTGGACACTGTTAAAATATGATACAGTTCCTTCCTTGCTTGGAAGACCAGATTGTGCCCAAAACCTTTCCTGTAAAAGATATTACAGTTTAGACAGGAACTAACACTCACTCTTCTCTGTTGAACCCTCTTTGTAGACTGTAACGGTCAGCTCCTCTTGTTAGTATTTTTTATTAGTATTATAATAGTCTTAATCTAAATCAGGGCCCCATTTTGGTGGGCACTGTACAAACACGGGCAAAAAGACAACCCCTGTCCCAAAGAGGTTACTGTCTGGGTTTCAGAAGGGATATGATCAGTGTGTGTAACAAACCGAAAGTGAGCAAGGGAGATGATTAGCAGAATGCCTACTATGAGTGTAGTGATGGTGGGAATGCAGAGCTTGTATACCCCTACTCCTTCTACCAGCACCGACTCTGGTCTGCTAGCTGATGTCAGAGGAGAGCAGGCCATGGCCTCACCCTCACCTGGCTGTGCCCCTTTTTGAGTTACTACTACTGGCAGCTCTGTGATTTCTCCAGTCACTGAGGGTGCACAAGCACTAGGATGTGCAAGTTAGGGTGAGGTTTCTTAAAATCTCCTGTAGCAAAGAGGCAGCACTTGCAGTAATGACTATAAAGAGGATTTGTTTATTTGAGCCTTTTGGACACAGGATTTCCCTGTAGGTTTCCCTTGTTCTCTACCTCCCAGAGCAACTAACGCAGCCTGTGCTATCCATACAGGTAGAGAGGGTTGCAACTCAAAATTCCACAGAAAATTTCCATATTTAAAATTTTATTTTCATTCCAAACCAGAGCAAAAACAAATATTTTGAAGTTTCCCCACAGAATGGAATTTCCTGAAAATGTCAGTGTTTGGAAATACTTTGCTTTTGAAATTTTGAAATTTCATTTTGAATTTTATTTTTGATTTTTACATGTTATGACCTGCCATAATGTGATCTAATGCAATAGCAAATAAGAGAATATTTCAGCTCTTATTTTTACAATCATTAAGGGCAGTTGCTATGTAATACTGTGTGATACAGCTTGATACTCTGTCAGACTGTCTGATCACATCACAAACAGGAGACCGTTTGATCTAGGAAAGCAGATAAGATGTTTCAGTCAGAACTAAGTAGCAGCTGCCCTTAATGATTTTAAAAATAAAATAAGAATAGTGTAACTCAGCAGTTCTCAAAATGTGGATTGGGACCCTAAAGTGGGTTGGGACCCGGTTTGAATGGGGTCCCCAGGTCTGGCATTAGTCTTACTGGGGCAGAGCTAAAGCCGAAGCCTGAGCCCCATCACCCGGGGTTGGGGCTGAAGCCGAAGCCCAAGGGCTTAGGCTTCGGCTTCAGCTCTAGGTTATGGGCCCTTCACCTGGGGCTGAAGCCCTTGGGCTTCGACTTTAGCCCCTCAACCCGGGGCGACTGGGCTTGGGTGGGCTCAGGCTTCAGTCCCCCCTCTTGGGGTCATGTCGTAATTTTTGTTGTCAGAAGGGGGGTCACAGTGCAATGAAGTTTGAGAACCACAATTATTATATTATGTCATGAGTAAGGTAAAAATATAAAAATGCAAAACCTCATCAAATAAAACTAAAAATAAAATTTAAGATATTTCCAAATGAATTTTTATTTTTCATTTTGGAAATTTTTCCATTTAGGTTTTAACCACGGGAAATTTTTGTAGAAATTTAGTCTGCATTTTTTTTTTTTTTTTTTTTTTTTTTTGCAAAAACTGCTTTTCTCATCGAAAAAATATTTTGATGAGAAAACTCCAACCAGCTCTATGCATAGGGCTGCTGACTGCACTACACACCTTCCCCCTTGTGCATCTGTCCCTGTATAGTAGAGGGACCAGAATTAGCCCTTTACATTTAGAGCAGCGACATGAGTGGAGTTCCATTTCTGCAGTTAAAAATGACAATAGCAGAATTTAGTCCATGTATATTTTAATTTGTAAGAAGAAATGCTTTGGGGAGAGTTTTGTTAAGGAGCATATCCTCCACACTGATATGTTGTTACAGGGGAGCTGGAGAAAGCAGCCTGACAAAACTGATTTTGTTTCCTCTCTGGTAACCATAGACTGTGTTATTACCTAAAATCCGGTTCTCACCCACACAAAAAAGAGCCCTTTCTTATAGCTCCATGGTAAGATTTATTCTGTAGGACTCACTGGGGACACCATAGTAGAAAAATAAATGCTGCAGAGCAAACTGGCTGCTACTGACCAGGCTATATTGGGTTTTCTTGTCTGTTTTTTATTATACTCACATTTTTTCATTGAGACTGCTTCAGCTGTGATTTATTTTAATCTGCTGCTGTTGTGTTTACAGTTCAGGCCAGGCATATTCCTTGCAATTTGAGTGTTACCTCCTTTCATTTCATGGGGTGTTAGGATTTCTCTGAGGTGACAGCCCAGACTTGTTTTTCTTTTATCCAAGTACACAGCACCAGCTGTCTAGGAGCCCAATCCTATGACATGCTGAGCCCCCTCCGCTCCCATTGACTTCAGTGCCAATCCCTCTTCTGACTGGGGCTTTTATTTGTTGCAGCTACTCTTCCAAACCTCCAAATTTCCTGAGTTCCAGGTGAGGTCAGATAAGCAACTCCTGTATCTGCATTCTTATCTGAAAAGAGCCTGAGAAATTGAGTTGCTTGGACTTCTGTTTCTAGCTGGGCTGGGTAAGGGAGTAATAATCCCTTCTTTCTATGTCCAGTGAGGAGCCAGAGGGCTCCAAATGGAGTCATGTTGAGCTCCCTCACAAAGCAGCAGGGTGATTAGGTTGGGGTGTGTGTGTGTGTGTGTGTGTGGGTGTGTGTGTAAAACTGCACTAAACATGGTAAAGATGGACTGATCTGGCCCACTGGAAATTCAGTGTCATATTGCACAAAATAGGTGGGATTTGGTGGCTTTCTGTGTGACTCAAGCATCAACTTCATCTCTGTATGGCCCTTTCCTTCAGAATCTGACACATACTGTCTCTTCTGTCCAGTTAGCTGGCCCCATACCAGTGTTGGCATGCTTGCTGTGGCTGACCACAGGTCCCCTCCAAAGTAGGTCAGATGTGACCCTGCATCCTGGCAGTCACTCACCTGCCCCAAACAGGATGGATGTTTCCCCACTTTGGCTGGTGGTAATGTGTGCACCATGGTTTAAAGTTTAGTGGCTCACAGCCAATGAGAAGGTATGAGGGAGGAAGCCTTGCCAGCCCAAGGAAAGGCATTCCTATCTTCTAGCACAGGGGTGGGCAAACTAGGGCCTGTGGTCCAGATCCGGGCCCTCAGGGCTTTGAATCCGGCCCGCAGGATTGCCACCCCCATGGCACCGCGGGCCCCGTGCCGCTCCCAGAAGCAGCCAGCACCACATCCCTGTGGCCCCTGGGGGAGGTGGGGCAGAGGGCTCCGTGTGCTGCCCTTGTCTGTGGCTACCTCCCTGAAGCTCCCATCAGCTGGGAACAGGGAAACGCAGCCAATGGGAGCTTTGGGGGAGGTAGCCACAGGCGAGGGCAGCGCATGGAGCCCTCTGCCCCCCCACCCAGGGGCTGCAGGGACGTGGTGCCGGCCGCTTCCAGGAGCTGATTGGGGCGAGGGCAGGCAGGCAGGGAGCCTGCCCTGGCCCTGGTGTGCGCCGCTGCCACCCTGGAGCCGCTCCAGGTAAGTGATACCGGGCTGGAGCCTGCACCCCGTACTCTGCCTGCACCCCAACCACCTGCCCTGAGACCCCTGCCTGCACCCTAACCCCCTGTCCTGAGCCCCCTGCTGCACCTCACACCCCTGCCTTCACCCTAACCCCCTGTCCTGAGCCCCCTGCTGCACCTCACACCCCTGCCTTCACCCTAACCCCCTGTCCTGAGCCCCCTGCTGCATCTCGCACCCCTTCTGCACCCCAACCCCCTGCCCTGAACCCCCTCCCGCACTCTGCACCCCTCCTGCACCCCAACCCCTTTCTGAGCCCCCTTGTACACCCCGCACACCACCTCTGCCCCACCCCCTTGCCCTGAGCCCCTTCCTGCACACTGCACCCCCTCCCACACCCCGCACTCTGTCCTGCACCCCAACCCCCTGCCCCAGCCCTACATTCATGGCCCTGCATGCAGTTTCACCACCCAAATGTGGCCCTTGGGCCAAAAAGTTTGCCTACCCCTGCTCTAGTAGCTCCACATCAGCCAGGCCATTTTTGTATCTGTTCTGCCATCCCTGCACCATTGTGCCTATGGGATTGGGGGAGAATCTGAGTACCAATAATATTTTGCAGCTACGTGGTTGCTTCAGTGCCTCAAATGATATACGCTGCTCAATGTCATTTGACAGCCTTCCAGTACTATTGAAATACAAACTCTTCTGGGGGGAGAAGCAGCAGCCAAATGGCACGCAGTACCCTGTACACTATCAAGGGAATGGTGAACATTGGGTAATGACACCAGGGCAAACCTCTGTCCTGCCATGGAATCGCTAACATCCATGCCTTGCAGCCAGGAGTGTAGCTCTTAAGGTCTTATCTGACAGGACTACATGTAATAAACCACATGGAACTCAATTTGTGCTGAGATTCAAACGTCCGGTTCCAGGGGGTACAGAAAAAGTATTTCTAACCTAAATATTAGGCCACTAGATGGTTTAGGCACTTAGGGCTGAATCCTTGGCCCCATGCTTCCCAAATGCTTTGCATTGGTCCAGTAGTACAAACTAGCCAGAAACCTGGCAAATGTAGCTATGCTACCTGGGGATGCCCTTGGCATGGGGAAAATCCCTGTTTGATGGCGCTATAGTATAGTGGAGGATCTGGTCCTTTAAATCTTACAAAGTGCACAGCAATGATTTTATATATAATATTTGAGATTTTTGACCAGTTTTTCAGCAGAGGAGCTATGTGTGGTGAGGTCAGAGACTCCAATTTCCTGGTGGGAAATAAAATGATTGAAAGAAAATATATAACCCTATAGTGTCCTGGATTCATTTTTAGTTCGTTCTACTGCATTTGTCTGTGTTTTTGTGTAGGTGTAAAGGACTTCTAGCTCTCATCTGTGAGCTCAGCACTCGTGGCCTACACACAGTCTAACACTGTGTGTATTGTCTGGGCAAGAACTTCTCTTTTTTGTCCTGCATGATTCACAGGCTGCAGCAATACCAGCTTACGTCATAGCTCATACATCCTGATCTCACGCCCACAGAATTCATTTATGGCTCTCCCCATGCTTACGTTGGTTTTGTTTCTGTTGTAGTAAAAACGGATGGCAGGAAGCTTTGGTTGTGGGAAGCAAGAGCGGTCAGCTATGACAAGCTTTTCTGGCTTTCCTCCCTCCCTGTGCATGTGTGTACACACATACCCTCCCCATTGCCTTGTCTTTCCTTTTCAGCCAGGACTCCAATTACATTGCATCGCACCACATCCCCAATACTAACTCAAATCCTGTTATGTGCACTTTTGACAGCATTCCATATTTCCCTATAGGCTTCTCTCCAAAGTGCTCTGCAGGTTCTATGCATGAGATGCTGTCCCTGCTGTCAGCATTGCAGAAACAAGCGCACAGGAGTTTGGCTGGCACTACACTGTCTAAACTGTATGGCTACTGCATTAGTAACATTAACTATAGCTGAGTTAGAGACCCCATGCTACCTGTCTGTTTTAGGAACTTATACGGCTCCTTTTACTATCGTTTCTGAGTACCTCACAATCACTTAATGTGTGGCTTCTCACAGCACCTGGTGAAGTAGGGCAGTACTATTAGCCTCATTAGACAAACAAGGAACTGAGGTACAGGGGGACTAAGTGACTTGCCCAAGGTCACACATGGGAGTCTGTAGCACAGCAGGAAATTAGCCTAGGAATAAGGAAACCTAGTTTTATCACCTTATCGTTGGACCATCCTCCTTCATCTGTGTGGTGGGTGCTGCTTTAACATGACTACAATGTCCCTTTCTGCTGCTTTTCTGTCCAGTGTCACTGGCAGTACTGTCAACTGAAAGAACTGGCAAACAGCAGCAGGATGCTGCAGCCAGTGTTGGCATTTTCATGATACCAGCCTAGGGATGCTCATCAGCTCCAGTATCAGACAGGAGACCTAGATATAGTGTAGAGGTATCAGAACTCCAAAGACAGATGTAAAGCACAGCTAGGCTGGGCTTTATCTTAACACTACTCATGTTAATTCCTGGAAGTGGTGTTGGGTGATTGCAGCAGGAAAGTGGGAGTCAGGACTCCTGAGTTCTGTTCCCACTTCTGTTCCTTCTCTCTCATTTTTGAGCAAGTCATTGTAGGCCAGAATTTTCAAACTTAGTCACTAGCTAATATCTTCTACAATCAAGCGTGAGGTTGATTTTTAATAATGAAACTGTGTATGTCATTTAGTCCATTTCCTTGTTTGTGTGGGCCTTTCCCCCCAGCAAAAGGGCAGAGATGATCATTGTTAAAAATAGGAAAATGTGGCTGCAAAATCCACAAAAACTGCAGGGGAATTTGGAACACTGGAAATAGAACATTTTTAAAATTCTTCCTCCTTTTTAAATGGCTTCAAGCCGATGGTCTCTGTTTACTGACAATAAAACACTCTCCTTTGTGGCAAAGAAGGATTTTCTTTTCCTGAGTCTTTATCAGCAATAGCTAGGCCTTTGGCACTGCAGTGCCAGCAGGATTTTTGTTTGTTTCAGCAGTGATGAGAAATTAAAGGACAACCTTTCTCCCACAGCGTTATTTCTCAGGAGGATGTAACAGGATCTCCAAGAGACCACTTCAGTTCCTGTTTCTTTAGGTGATTTCTGTTAACTCCAGGTTCCGCCTGGTGTAGTTAGTAAAAGACATAAGGAATCTGATACAGTGGTCTAAGTGAAATCAGTAAGTCCGGTGTTACTCCACTGAAATTGATGTAAAACCCTTTTGAGACTGGTCTCAAGCTGCCCGTGTCACTGAGACCCCTAAACATTGCTTGCACGTGACAGCCTGGGGAAGTGGCAGGTTAAAAGGGCAGTGCTAGAAAGCAGAGTGAGAAAGAGACTGACATTCCTTGTGCCTAGCAGAAGAAGTTTGACATTTCTACTTAGTGTTCACTTTCCTCTTGAATATTTGTCAAGACAGAGAAACCAATGGTTGTGTGAAACTGCCAGTAAGTCAACCTAACACTTAAAGAAATCCCTCTGATTGTTTGCATGATTTCCCATGGAAACAGTCTTTTCATGCTGCAATGGAGCAAGTGATCTTTTTATTTGGGAGCATTGCAAATATGGAAATAACCTGAGGGAGAATCTTTCTTTCCAGTGTCATGAACTATGATTAGTATATTTCTTTTGCAGATACCTGAGCTAACCAGGCTTTATACGTGGCAGGCTATTGTGGTCAGCATGCTTTAAGCTGCTCATGATGATGGGCTGTAAAATAAATTAAAAATAAATAAATTTCAAACTGGTCTATTTGGCTTCAATTATCTGGATCAAAAACTGTTCTGATTCCATATTGCAGGATCAGTCAGATGATGCTGAATAATCAACCAGCAAGGGCTGTTTCTTCTTTTTAAATACTAATAATACAGTATCCAGCAGCAGATATTGCTTTCTAGTTGGACTGGAAAATATGTGACTATTGAAAAGAGATTAAAGAGGCATTAAAGTGGGCCAAGTGGTTATGCTTCTTAAGAGAGAAAAAAATGTTCATCCATTTCACAGCCTGGCTGTGAGCCTGCCAAGCCTTAGTCATGGCTATAGACCATGTGAAAGGGAGCAAAGAAGCTGAATTGACCAGTTTCTTGCCTTTAATGAAGGGTTAGGAAATCGGTGTAGATAAAAATCAGTCACTTTCAGATGAAAAGCCATTTTTCTTTGGCTGTTATCTGAGCAAGGACAGCTCAGGCTGGAACAGGGCTGGGATGCAATTTAGACTTCCAGTCCCAGTTTCTCCCGGAGGTGCTATATGCTCATGGAGCCAGGGACCATGAGGTGCTGAGCCATTGGAGTTAGCAATGGGTTAAAGGCATGCAGCACCTTGCAGGATCAGGCTCAGAGTGTGGAAAGAAAAGAAACGGCTTCCACTTAAAGATGACAGCTTACGTCAAAAGCAAATTAAACCAGAGGATAAGTGAGCAGTATTATGTAATTTCACTGTGGATTGGTTCCACATAAGAGGTCACAATGGCGCACATGAGCAGATCTTAGGCAACTGAATAGCTGTTGATAACAATCCAATTAGGGAATGGTGGAGAAAGACCTCTTCCTCCCACAAACCCTCAAGCTGATCACATGCTCCCTGCTGGAAGGCACATGGGCTCATTACTCATTGCAGTGTTGTGGTAAACTAGCCTCTTTGGATGCTGTGTTCTCTCAGCACCCACAGAAACCAGCTCTCCTATCAGATACACACTCCAGCTGCTGGTTCAGCCATGCTTGTCCCTTCTTCCTATTTATCCTTTTGCTCTCTTCACACTCAGTCTGATTCATCTAGTTTTCAAAGTCAAAATAAAAACTAGGCAGTAGACTAGAATGTTGCTTTGATGCAGAAACCAGCTTTCAGTGTACTGTAGAGAACACATTCCCGCATCTCAGGTAACTGTTGCTTTAGAAAATATGAATTCTTTAATGGTGAAGGCTCTATTATTGCCCATTTTACAGATGGGGAACCTGAGGCATGGAGAACCTGAGTGACTTACCCAAAGCCACACTGTGAGTGAGTGGCAGGAATGGGATACTGATACTCCTTTGTTTCACTTAAAAGATCATCCTTCCTTTATGTTAACCAGAGACTGGTAAAGCATCTCCCACTCCAGCCTTTGCTGTAAGACCTGAGGTTTGGGCGTGAAGCTCTCTGGGTATCCTTCAGTCAGTAACCACAGTGGATTATTCCAGTCACTCACTGACAATTGGAAGTGCTTCTAATATGTGTGTCTTGTGAGATACAAAATTATGTGCCTGCTCTCCAGCTAGCATGCCTAGGTTTGTATTCCATTTTCACTCAGGCTTCCCAGGGGCTGGAGAGTACTGATGGATTTCAGCCTTATCTCATAATTGTTGTGAAGCTGTTTATTCATTTAACAACTGTGTGTGATAAAATCTTCTATCTGCAAAAAAAAGAGGTGAAACTCACATTAGAAATAAACCCTGCCAGCATCTTCCATTATGTGTGCTCCATGGAGGAGCTGCTCTTTCTTTTGGGGGGGGGGGAAGAGGGGTTGTTTAAAAAGGGGTTTACTGAATTGTTCAAGACTTCTTTCCTTTTGGGCTGTGAGCAGGCAAAGAGCATATTAGCTTTGAATTCTATCTGTCTCCTTTAGGTGAACAACAAACCTGGCCTTGTAAGGCAGTGACTTTAACACTTCTTGGCCTTTTGGCTAAGATTAAGTGTGCCATGAGTTTAATATGAGCCACGTCCTCGTCTAATTACTACCTCCTGCTGACAGCTGAAAATACTGTAGTAGTTTAGACTTCTGGATTGCTTTCCACCCAAGGATCTCAAAGCACTTTCCAAACATGAATGAAACTTCATAATGTCCCCCGCCATGATAAGCATTATTGTTACTTGTTTTATGGATGGAAAACTGAGGCATGTGCCTTACCGAAGATTGCATGGCAAGACAGTGGCAGAAACAGAAATAAATTCCAGAACTCCTGGCTCCCAGTCCTGTGCACTGAGTACTAAACCATACTTCCTCCTACAATTGCCTTTGCAATCTTTCATGTGCTTTTGGCTCTAATTCCAATGATGGATGGTACAAGTTGTATGATTTATAATATTGCCTCAAGAACGTTTCCCTTTTCTTAGAGAATAAAGTCATCTTCATGATTTCCTCCTCCCCTCATTGCCCCAAGTTTTTACCTTAAATTTTCCCCTGCTAGAAAACTCTACAGCAGTCTGACCCAGCCTTGACCATCCAACAGGAGAGTGTTCATATGCCCCCATCCAGATTACAGTAAATCAGCTTCTCTCCGTGGATTATTTAACATACAAACACTATATCTAATCTATGTAGATTTAATTGTTCACTAACTTGGAAGTGAGGGAGCCAAGTTTGGAATGTGTGTTAACTGGGAAAGTTAACATCTCCAGCACACTGCACTGGAAAAGGATTTGAGGGGTGTAGAAAAATCTTTGAAATCATCAGATCGGTACACAGAGGTAATGAAACAAAACAAATGAAACAGTGAGACTGTATTAACAGAGGGAAAGAAAATGAAAGAGATGACATGATTAATGCATAAGGCACTTGTTAGACTCCACCTTTATTACTGAGTGCAGGGCAATATGGTCACTGTCACCCAATAAAGATTTGGACAGGGTGAACTTCAGAGGATGAATCAAAGGGCAGACAAAAAAATTTCAAGAAATTAAATTTTGATATATTACATTGCACCTTCCATCTCAATGTACTTCATAATTTAGACACATGTGGTGTCACTGAAATGCAACCAGCTCTGAGGAGGAGAGTGGCAACCAGTTAGCACGCAGCATATTACACAATAGCATTTGGTGGGATAAATTGTGGCCAACGACATTGAGGACAACCCAACACTTGCTATATGATCACTTATGTTCATACAAAGCAGGAAAGAACATTTGGATTTTAAGGTCCTAACTCAAAGCCTCCCACTTGTTGCCGATCTGTTTCAGAAGGATGAAAGTTGGAGGTGACCCAATTGGTACTTCTGGCCTGATGCTTAGACCACTGGGAGGAAAGGTTATGAAAATTGTGTGTGTTTTGGTTTTGTTTGTTTTAAAGAGGAGATTTTGAGGGATGTGTGACGGGTTGGATCACAGAAACCCCCTTGGGAGCTGCCACCTGATGTGCCAAGACTACCTCTGCTCCTGTTTTCCCTGCCAGCTCAGGACTCCAGCACCCTGTCTTGCTAAGCCAGACTCTCCCATCTGCTCCAACATGGACCCAGGGTCTGAATCACTTGCCCCAAAGCTGCAAGTTTACCTGAAAACAGCTCACAGAAGTGTGCTTGTCTTTAGCACTCAGATGCCCAACTCCCAATGGGGTCTAAACCCAGATAAATCCGTTTTACCCTGCATAAAGCTTATGCAAACTCATAACACTGATAGAGAGATATGCACAGTTGTTTGCTCCCCCAGGTATTAATAGATACTCTGAGTAAATTACTGAATAAAAAGTGATTTTATTAAATACAGACAGTAGGATTTAAATGGTTCCAAGTAGTAACAGACAGAACAAAGTAAGTCACCAAGCAAAATAAAATAAAATGCGCAAATCTGTGCCTAATCAAACTGAATACAGATAATCTCACCCTCAGAGATGCTTCAGTAAGTTTTTTTTTCTCAGACCGGACACCTTCCAGGTCTGGGCACAATTCTTTCCCCTGGTACAGCTCTTGTTGCAGCTCAGGTGATAGCTAGGGGATTCTTCATGATGGCTCCTCTCTCTCCCTTTGTTCTCTTCTACCCCTTTATATATCTTTTGCATAAGGCAGAAACCCTTTGTCCCTCTGGGTTTCCACCCCCCCCCCCCCCCACTCCCCCGCACACTGGAAAAGCACCAGGGTAAAGATGGATTCCAGTTCAGGTGACATGATCACATGTCACTGCAAGACTTCATTACTCACTTGCCAGCACACACACATACAGGAAGACTCACAGGTAAACACAGCCATCTGCAGACAATGGGAGTCATCAAGATTCCAAACCATCATTAATGGCCCACACTTTACATAATTACAATAGGCCCTCAGAGTTATATTTTACATTTCTAGTTTTAGATACAAGAGTGGTACATTTATACAAATCGGATGATCACACTCAGCAGATTATAAACTTTGTAATGATACCTTACAAGAGACCTTTTGCATGAAGCATATCCCAGTTACGTTATATTCACTTCTTATCATGTTTTTATAAAACCATATAGACTGCACAACGTCACAGGATGCTTAACAAATGTTCAAAGTTATGACAGAGATGGAAACTGTTACTAAAGATGCCATCTTGGCTTGAAACCTAAGATTGATCCTTCCCCATATTTAGAGAGGAAGCTGTTTTGAGGTCTGAATCTGAACCTAGATCTGATTCACAAATGGACCGTATCTTTAAAAAGGGGCCAAGTCCTAATGCCCTCCTCTCCCACCTGTTTGGAACCAGAGTTCAACCCACTCCCAGTTTTGCAGCTTGGGTCCGTCTTGACTCAAGATACGTCTTTCCTCTTGGTATTGGAAACAAAAAGCCAACAGTGGGATCTAAAGCACAATTACTTCCATTCCTGCTACAAACGCAGTAAAAACATATGGGAAACAAACAGAGAAAATGATGCAACACATAAAAAAAAGGACTAAATTTTGCTTATAGAGAAGACTACGGAGGAGTGTGGTGAGAAATCAAGAAGACGGGGATTGATGTAAACCCCAGAAGCATTGGCTTGTCTGGTAGGGTGACTTATTCTTGTGCCTGAAATGTCCTATGTTCCATTTTACATTAGCTACCCATTTTTTATGATTGAAAGTATTATCTGCATCTTCCCCTTTTCAGTCACCACTTGGGGAAGCTCCTTGGCAAGCATAGAGAATGGAAATTTGCTGATAACTTGGAGTGCCTTTTGTGTCCTAGGGCAGCTTTCTGATGATTTGCCAATTTCTTAAACTCAAACCCAACCTCAAACGCTAAGCGCTTTCAGTCCAGCTTTGCATCCTTGAACTGCACCAAGCCCAAAAGGCTTAAGAGATTATTTCTGTTTTTTTCAAAATGTCAGCTCTGATGGGAGATTGCAGGAGCTGTTTTAAGAGGATTCGTGAGAATTAAGTGATCAGGAGCGGAATCTCATTCCAGGACTTCCTGCATCAAATTGCACCCTGGGGGTGGAAGAGTTGCTTTTTGTTTCTTGGGTTTGTTTTTTACAGAAGGGATGCCAGGTTGAAGACTTCTTTGTAAAGAAACAATTTAATCTATAGTAGCATTTATTCCATCAAGATGGAAGACCTACGCTAACATAAAGGTTCTCATCCAGCCCTCAAATCCAGGCACTCATATTCTGTTATGTTCACCACAGCAGGGCACTGCAGTTGCATGGATGTAGTTTAGAGGAGAATTTGGACCTCTAGCTTTGTTCTCAGGGCTTGTTGACATAGCACATTACTGCACGGGGTGTGAAACTACAGCACACTAGCTTGCCATGCAGTAGTGTCCCATGTGACAGCACACAAACAATTCTGCAGTGTAGTGTGACATACTGCTGTTTGAAATGAGTGCATCAGCATGCCTGATGGAACTTTTAGTGCACTGTAGCATTGTCCACACAGGATGTTATCGTGTGGCAAACTAGACCTTTACCCTGGCTTGCCACATAATGAAGGCCCTTACCATGTAGACCAGCTTTCTGTTCCATAAAGTATTCTTAATGTAGCAATAATACTTAGCACTTCCATAGCGTTTAATCCAAGCATTGCAAAGTATTTTAAAATGATCAGTTAGTAATTAAGAATCAGCACCTCCCCATTGACTGCCCCTGCAATGCAGCAGCCTTTGGGGTAGAACATGGCAGCTGCTTAACAGCACACGGCAACTCTATATACAGCAGTTTTAGGACAGGAAGTGAACAACACTGTGAACTGCAGCTATTTGGACAGACTAATTGCCCAATTTGGACGTTACATTAACACATCTACAGTCAGAAACAAAGTGCCACAGAAACTTTAATGACCACAGCTGGTTGGGACTGTTTGCAGCCCAGTGCTCCCAAACAGCACTGTTGGTGAGTTAGTTCAAGACCGAGCTGAAGAGAAGAATGCCACCTACAGCATTAACAACCCCAGATACTTAAGCACGGAGGTATCTCCTTCAAGCAAGGCCGGAGTGAGGCATAGGTACTAAAGGCCTGTGCCTAGGGTCCCAGCTCCTGGAGTTACATGTTTACATGAGAATCTCAGTTTTCATTTGGGGGGAAAAGTTTACCCCCTTGTGTCTGGAGACAGAATCACCTTTCACTCTTTCTAAAGAAATGGCCCCATGAGAGGTCTCCATTAAAAGGCACTATGGGTCAGATTAGGCATTCCATACAGATACATAGTTTAGGGTTAACACCTCTGCAGGATCCATAAAGCGTTAAAAATGAGTTGAAGGCTCAACACCTGCATTATTCCTTAGAACTGCCTTCATAGTTTATTGCACTGATAGTCAGGCTGTGCTGGGCTACAGCTGCTAATGTACATACAGGAATGGGCAACTCACGTGCAGAGAATTAAAACCTAAATTAAATGTATTTTATTTTGCTTTTGAGACAAGAGGTAAAGGATGTGTTTTTATAGTTAAAAAGAAGAATTTACAGGGGGCATTCTCCTTCCCCAAATTTTCTTATTTTTGTCTTCCTGCTACAAAATGAATTTGCCAAGTGTGAAAGGTTGTTCAGAAGGAAAGCAACAGAAAAGGTTGGAGGTGGAGGCCATGGTGATGTTTCCAGAAAATGTCTTATGATCCATTTTTTTTATTGTGGCCAAAATATTACATCAGCCTGGATACCATGAGACATGCAGATGCAGTAAATCCCAAATTAGCAAACTCCTTGGTATAACAGGAGAGGAAGGGTGGTTTTATTGATTAAAGCATTAGACTGGAACTCAGGAGATTTGGGTTATATTCCTGGGTCTGCTAGGGACATCCTGTGTGATTTTGGGGCAAGTCATTTAATTTCTCAGCTCGCCATTTGTAAAATGAGGAGAATAATTGTACTTTTTCTCAGCCTTTGATTGTCTCATCCATTTAGACTGCAAGCTCTTCAGGGCAGGGGCTGTCTCTTACCATGTGTTTTCACAGCACCTAACACAAGGGGGCCCTAATCTCAAGTTGAGGACTGTAGCTACTACTGCAATATAAATAAGAAACAAGAGTGTCAATGTGCATGCTCTGCTTTTAAAGAAAATCCATTGATGCTTGGCTATTTCCCCATCATTCTGAAACACTTCAAAGGAATAGTGGTCATTTTTATAAGGAAAGAACAGCTACCAAACATAAACACAGAAGAAACATTGCTCTACTTTGTGACAATTTAGACAAGCTATGACACCTCTTAGAATATGGAGATGAGAAAAGTAAGGCCTGATAATAGAGGAAAGTAAAGATGAGCAGTCAGGCTCTGATGTGTTTGCTACTTGGGAATCCATTGGAATCCCAACACAGCTATTGCACTGGTCAAAAATGGAAATGGATAGCATTGGTTATCTGCAGTTGAACGCTAATTAAGTGTACCTGTTGGCACTGCGTATGGCCAAATCCTGAGAGGTCTTCAACATTGGCAACTTCCATTGAAGTCAAGGACTTAGCAAAGCTTCCACTGGCTTCAGTGAGAGCAGGCTCCCTGGTGATCAGTTATGCAGATGATGATGCAGTAGGCCTCCATGTTCTCATTTTTGGTACCTGTGGAGGGATTGCTGTCTAACTGAGAGGCTGTTTGGTCTGTAGAGGGGAGCATGGGCCTTGGAATCAGAAGCTCCTGAGTTCTAAATGCTGCCTGTGCCTCTGACACCCATTGTGGCCTGGTGTAACCATCAAACATTTTTCCCATCTATAAAATGGGGTTAATATCTACAGGGGTGCTGTGAGGATAAATTAGGTAATGTTTATGCAGTGATTTGAGGATGCCAAATCTGATTAACTAGGAATATAGATAATGGTATCAGGACAACCTGCTGGCTGACCATTGCACCCAGTACTGCCAGGTGGGAGATCTGTTTGATTCTAAACCTTGTCAACTACTCCTCAGAAAATGTGCTGGGATCACTTTGGAAGGTAGAACATTTCTCTAGGGTCAGCCTATCATTGATCCCTATAGCTAATTGAGATATAACTGCTAGGTACTGAAGAAAGTCTAGTGTCCTGGGCTTGGCCAGGTGCATATTAGTTGTCATTCAGAACCTCAAGGTTTACAGACTAAAGCAGGGGATTTTAGAGAGGACTCTTTCTATGTTGTGAAAGATCTCTCTATGTCCCCTATACTCTTGGACAAAAATATAACCGCAATAGCTAGAACAATATAATGACATACAGTTCTCAAGGTGAAATGTAAAACTGATTGTTTCCATATGAGCAGAATATCCAAGAAAATAACTATACAACTGAAAAACCAAAATTCCTACAGGATGCACATAGCACAAATATTTGCACATTAATTGCTGTCAGCATAAAGATGGCATGACATGATTAGGTCAAAGGAAAGGTGCTAATCCATCACAGAAAATTGCATTGCAATCAACTTAAATTCATTTCTCTTTGCTCTACACAAATGCTTTGTTCCTTATCCTTCTGTGAATCAGGCCAGCCTAATATATTGGCACCTCAATCATCATTTGGCTCCCGCTGCGATGAAGGAGTAGCAGCTGTGCCTTGAGGGCTGTTGTAATAAATCAATGATTTATTAGAAGGAATGGGGTAGAGAGTGTGTGTGGGGGGAGTTGAGGAAAGTTGGTAGTAAGAAGAATGTAGCATCTTTTGTCCATGCCTGCCTGCCTGTCCTACCCAGAAGGAATGAAGCTCCAAACCTATCCTGACTTCTAGGTTATAGTATTAAATAATGATTCCTTTGCCTGAGTTTCTTTTGGAGTATGGTGATCTCTGAAATGTAGCCACAAGGGCGCACATCAAAAATGCAGGGACTCAAACAAAACTGCTTTGCCCCAAAAGCACACATCAAATACCATCAATGTTAAAATGAAGCATGTCTGAGTTCTGCTGGATTTCCCTCTGTAGGAATAAGGAGAGGCACCATTGCAGGTTAGTGGATGGGGAGTGTAACGAGTTCCTCAGAACCTTGCAAACTTTTTCTAAAAGTTGGATGTTTTGAAAATTATTCCCAGGCTTATCTAAAGAGGAGATGTTCTCCCTTGATTGGAGTCTTTCCTAATATCCACTTGCTCTTTGACTGACCTCTCCTTCATGCAACCTTTCCTTCTGCTCCCGACTGTTCTCCTTCTCCTCTACTTCCTGTAGAATAGGGGTTCTCAAACTGGGGGTCAGAACCCCCTCAGGGAGTCGTGAGGTTATTACATGGGGGGCGTGAGCTGTCAACCTCCACCCCAAATCCCGCTTTGCCTCCAGCATTTATAAGAGTGTTAAATATATAAAAAAAGTGTTTTTAATTCATAAGGGGTGTCGCACTCAGAGGCTCGCTATGTAAAAGGGGTCACCAGTAAAAAAGCTTGAGAACCACTGCTGTAGAACCTCTCCCTCTGTTCCATACCCCTCCTATCCTCTCTTTGCTATATCCCCCTTTCCATTGGACATCTTTTTTTCCCCCCAGAAAAGATGGACCTGAACCAAAACCCCCAATCCAAATACCTCTGAAGTATAAAGAAGTTTAGATCCAGTCCTAAACACTGTGGTTCATGCCCAATTCAGCTCTTTAGTCATTCCATCTGCACTTCAATTTTCCTTGCATGGCTGCACTGAACTGCCTCCCCCGATGTTCTCTTCTCCCTGTCACTTGCGATTCAGTACTGTGCACAGAAATACTCATCTCTTGCTAACAGGAATGACCTCACAATCAGACCCAAGAAGTGATGAGCAGGCAAAATTTAGTCCTTCCAAGTTAGCCTTGCTTTAGGATTATAAACCCATAGACTCTCTCATTAAATCTTGGTCTACTGTGAGCAATATCTGGGACTAGGAACAGAGACCGTCCAGTCAGTTGAAATGTGACTTTCACAACACTTAAACCTCTTCAGCCAATCTGCATTCTCGCTTGGTCTAGCTTTTCCTTTTTTCCCATGACGTAGAAGACCCAGCAGTCTCCAGTCCTAAGAGTTCTCTTTGGCAGCAGACAGGGCTGTTAATGTCACTAGGAAAAAGCAGTTAGATCCAAAAGGTGATCAGTCACATGCTATTGATATCACCTTCTCATCTAGTAGATTACTGATTGGTTCTGGAGCACTTCCATGGTGTGCTTGTTTATTGCACATCAGTAGTGAGGCTGTGCTGGATACTATGTAATCACCATTTGGGAGGGGATCACTACCCAGAGCATCATCGCTCGCATTAACTGGGGGATCAACAAAAGGATAACTGAGTGGGAATCTGTTACTTTTAATTTACAGTGTAACCTGACTATTTCATAAAGTAGCCTTTTAAAGAGAGAATCTTTTGCTGTAAGCATTTACCTAACAGAATAATCTAGTCACATTAACATCCCTGGCAATAAAAAGATCTTCCTTCGACAGCCTACTTTCCTCTCTTGCCAACTGTAGGGATATCAAGAAGATTCAGTGTCTCTTATTATCTGCTGAAATACTATAAAAGCTATTGCTAGCCAAATGCCTGCATAGTGGTCATGTTGGTGCTTGTGCTCAGCATTGCAGACACTTTGTCTAAAGTGAGAAGCAATGGTGCAGTGCACAGCATTAGTAGCCACCTGGCCTTCTAATGAAGTCCTTTTCTTTCCCTCCTCTCACTCATTTCTTCTGATGGACTGTGGTAGTCCTAGGGCTTGTTTGCACTACAAGTTATGTTGGTATAACTTGTCACTCAGGGGTGTGAATAAGCTACCCCTTTGAGTTACACCGACCTAAGCACCAGTGTGGATGGCACTATTTTGACGGGAGAGCTTCTCCCGCCGACATAGCTACCGCCTCTCAGGGAGGTGATTTTATTATGCCAGTGGGAGAGCTCTCTCCTGTTGGCAAAACACTTTCATCAGATGCACTAGAGCGGCGCAGCTGCCGTAGCGCTTCCAGTGTATTGAACAAGATTCAAGGATTTATTTCGGGCCTTGTCACTGACCTGCTGTGACATTGGGCAAGTGGCTCAATTTCTGTACATCTATTGTCTCATCGCAGGGCAAGTTCCAAGGTGTAATTCATGATTATTTGCAAAGATCTCTGAGTTGCTTTTGATGAAAGTTGCTTATCAGACTGGAAAATACTGTAACAAATGTATGACCATGAAAGACTTTGCAGTTATCCCTTTGTTGCACCCAGGCAGGTCACCCAGGAATGGGTGTGACGGATTGGATCACAGAAACCTCCCTGGGAGCTGCCACCTGATGTGCCAAGACTACCTCTGCTCCTGTTTTCCCTGCCAGCTCAGGACTCCAGCACCCTGTCTTGCTGAGCCAGACACTCCCGTCTGCTCCAACAAAGACCCAGGGTCTGAATTACTTGCCTCAAAGCTGCAGGTTTACCTGAAAACAGCTCACAGAAGCGTGCTTGTCTTTAGCACTCAGATGCCCAACTCCCAATGGGGTCTAAACCCAGATAAATCCGTTTTACCTTGTATAAAGCTTATGCAGGGTAAACTCATAAATTGTTCGCCCTCTAGAACACTGATAGAGATATGCACAGTTGTTTGCTCCCCCAGGTATTAATACATACTCTGAGTTAATTAGTAAAAGTGATTTTATTAAATACAAAAAGTAGGATTTAAGTGGTTCCAAATAGTAACAGACAGAACAAAGTAAGTCACCAAGCAAAATAAAATAAAATGCGCAAATCTATGTCTAATCAAACTGAATACAGATAATCTCACCCTCAGAGATGCTTTAGTAAGTTTTTTCCTCAGACCGGACACCTTCCAGGCCTGGGCATAATTCTTTCCCCTGGTACAGCTCTTGTTCCAGCTCAGGTGGTAGCTGGGGATTCTTCATGATGGCTCCTCTCTCTCCCTTTGTTCTGTTCCACCCCTTTATATATCTTTCGCATAAGGCGGGAACCCTTTGTCCCTCTGGGTTTCCACCCCCCCTCACTGGAAAAGCACCAGGTTAAAGATGGATTCCAGTTCAGGTGACATGATCACATGTCACTGCAAGACTTCATTACCCACTTGCCAGTACACACACATACAGGAAGACTTACAGATAAAACACAGCCATCTGCAGACAATGGTCCTGGTTAATGGGAGTCCTCAAGATTCCAAACCACCATTAATGGCCCACACTTTGCTTAATTACAATAGGCTCTCAGAGTTGTATCTTTCTAGTTTTAGATACAAGAGTGGTACATTTATAGAAATAAGATGATCACACTCAGTAGATTATAAGCTTTGTAATGATATCTTACAAGAGACCTTTTGCATGAAGCATATTCCAGTTACATTATATTCACTTATCATATTTTTATAAAACCATATAGACTGGACAACATCACAATGGGCATGGAACTTGATCTTCCTAGTCCCGAAGGACAAGCCTCAGACACTTCATCTTGTATTAGTAGAGGACCTATGAGTCAGGATGCAGCAGTTCTGATTCTGTCCACTAGAGATCAACATCCAGAGTTGTGAGGTCAGTAGCCTCTGTGTTTGGAACACTCAATACGCTGCTGCCAAGGCATCTTCCTCTTTTTCTAAAGCTTTTGTCTGAGTGTGAGACACAGAGTGGTAGGTGTGTACGTGTGTGTGTGTGAATGCCATCCCTTTCCTCAGTGGGGGCTGCTGTCCTCCCTGTGTGCTGTCTGTGCTACAATGTGAACCTGTCCTGCCCTAGCCCTGTAGAGACGTTTTCTTTTTCCTCTGCCATGTGACAGTCTGATTCATTGTGCTCAGTGCCTCAGCCAAAGGAGGTCCTCTCCACAAAGAGCTGAACTTCAAGCGTCAATAAAAGAATTCCTGGCAATGGCATAAATCTCTAATTAGGTCAGGCTCTCTGGATATATTTCCTAGGAAGCACAATCTAATTAGCACCACCCTCCATTATGAAAAAACTACAGCAGTGGTGGTCAACTTTTTTTCATTTGTGGACCCCTAAAAATTTTCAAATGGAGGTGCAGACCCTTTTGGAAATCTTAGGCATAATCTGCGGACCCCAGGTTGGAAACCACTGAACTACACTGCGGACCCCTGGTTGGAAACCACTGAACTACAGCAAGGTGGTACATTGGCAAAGTATATAAGTAATTGAGTCCAAAATGGGCCGGTGCACAAATACAATGGCTGCAGTAGACTGTATTCTCTCATGTTTTTAAAATTCATGAGATACTAATTCTCAGTCTCTAATATATCTGGCACGTTAGCAACTTGGGATGTGGTAATGATTCTAAGCTCTTTAAATAACTGTCAAATCTGAGGGTTGTTAGCAGTGTTGCTTTTTTCATGTTTTGGGGGTTTTTTGATTTTGTTTTTTCTTTTTTAAAGAGGTCTTTGTTCTATAATAAAAACTCAGGCAACCCTTGGTGGAATTTTTTGTTTTGTTTTGTGTGTGTGGTTTTTTTGAAGAACTATTTAGAGTATTAAAATAACACTATGAATCTATTAATCTCTGACCAGTTACTTAACCAAGTATTTTGTTCTTAATGTCAATGTCTAGTAATAAAACAGTGTCCAAACATTCTTTTAAAAACAAAACTCAAAGAGGCACTGTTGGAAACTGAATTGCTGCTTGGACGAGTTATATTTAGAGCCCTAATGGATGCTAAGGGTTGCCCGTTGGTGATGAAGCACAAGTTACGCTTGTTGTACAAACTATAAATGGCTATGACCAAGGATTTATGGATTAAAAAGTGCCTCTGTTTCAGATGATCTGAGGGCAAGAACAGGGCGTAGTAATGGATGTTTAATGCAGGGCTCTAAAGATATTGCCAAATTCTGATTGTCCCATCATCACTGAAGGGTCTCTAGAGGGAAACGGCACTGTTCAAAAATAGGTAGCGGGCGTTCTTGTGTATACAACATATTGGGCACTGGCGGAAAGGCAGCATCCCTGATTGTGTGGTGTGGATGAGGGGAGAGAGCATAGAAGCAATGAAGGAGAATACAATAGGCCCAGGAAAGCCAGAGAAACTAAGACACGTCATGGAGGGAAATAAGATCAAAAGAGAGGAGTGAGCATGGAAGTAGATAAGGGGAGACAGGTCAGGGCAGCACTGAGAGAGTAGGAGAGAGGCCATCAAAGAGCAGAGTGAGGGCCTGAGCCTACGGCTGTTGCATGAGTGTAATTCTCATTGACTCTGGGGTTCTTGTGAGCCTTTTTTGTAATTGCCTTTGTTGATAAAGTTTTCCAAGATTATTGGAAGGGAGGAGATATAGAAGTGCAAAACATTATTATTAAGAGAATGACATCCCATATTGTAGAAAAAGTGGCCTGCCAAATACTTCCAAGTATTTATTTGAGTAAATCGGAATCAAAAGACAAATGGATTCTTTTTCAATATACAGTTGACACAGACCTTTAGCACTATCCAAATTATTCTGGACCATGTAAATAACCCTGTCAAGAGGCACATGGGTTTTGTTTTCAGACACAAACATTCTTTCGAGAGTGGGAAGTGCTGATGTTTGTTTATTCCAAAACTTGAGCTCACCAAGACATTTTAATGTGAGCTCCAGGCAAGTTCTGTAAAGATGGGGAGGTCTCGTGATTAATGAGCTGTGCATGCAGGTTAATGCTGGTCTGGCCAGTTTACCTCTCCTGATTATATTGTTTATTGTAGTCAGAGTGTCAATAGAGTACAGTACATTGGAGGTTAACTCTGTGTGTGAAACTGCAATGTACTGTATGTGTCATTTATTTCAATTGCTTTTTTAAAACAAATGGCCCTAGAGATGAACATTCCCTGAGTTTGTCGGCTAGACACAGAGATTAGCTTGAGTCAATGACTGACAATCCCATCCTTTTGTGAGTCATTTGTGTTTACCTATATGACATGCACATGACTATCTAATGGAGACATCAGCCTGACCCTTCACAGTCCACTTTCATAGACTGTACCAGGTGAACTGAGTCAGAGTCAATGGTGCTAGAGCTTACTCATTCATATACAGAGGTCAGCGAGAAACCAATTGTTCAGTTCACTGGCAGTTCCAAAAATATCAAGAAAAAATGTGGTTCAGGTTAAATTGAATCCAGACATTTTTGGCAAATTGTGAATCTAGCTGCTTCTCCCTCTCCCCCTCGTCCCCCAAATCTAGCAAATCTGTGTCAAATTCACAAATAGTTTTGTGAACTGAAACTATTCACCAAAAAATGCAATCTATTTGTCTGAAAAATGTTACCCATTTCTACTCATCTATTGTAATGACAGTATCATGTATTGAGCAGTTCTGATGCTGTCTGGTATTACTGTGCATCATAGGGACTATATTGCGAATGGAGATTATCCTTCGCTCACGTGGTAGTCGCCTGTCTTTTAGGAGCAGGAGGATCTGAATTCTGTCACCATGAAGTTCTTATTTGGTCATGGATTTGATACAACATTAGGTATTAAAATATGTGTAGAGTGAGATACCATTAGTGGCAACCTACAGTGGTTTAAAGCAGCTCATACCTACAGCCTCCTAAATATTGGGAGTTAGTTAAAAGTGCATTCTAAATTGTAAAATGGGGGGGGGGGAATCCTTTTGTAAAGCTTTGTTTTTTAATTTGAGATGTACAGAATTATTTATTTCTCATGTTTAGAGAATTCCAAATGATTGATGTAATTATGGTTTTGATGTTGATTAACAGATGATCTATTTTTAATGTTACTGTGATGGTATATTAAATCCAACCAGGAAAAAACAGAATGAGGATTAGTTTAATCAGATTAAGGTCCTAACTACCCAGGGAAATTAACTGGAATAACTATTGTGGAATACATTAACGCACAGTAGCTATTCCAGAATATTCTTTCATGGACACTCAATAGTCACTTTATTCCAGAAAAATCCCTTCACTTTGGAAGACCACTAATTATTCTAGAATTATTCCATAATTGTGTCTATACAAGGAGCAATTCTGGAACAGCTATTGTGGAATAGTTTTTATTCTGCAGTAGTTATTCCAGTCAATTTCTCCATGTAGACAGTAAAAGAATTGGAAGTCATAAACTAACTCTAACTGTCTGGCAGATAATAGGATGTAGAACTAAACCCAAATGAAGTGAGATCATTATGGCATTGTACAAAGATCTTAATGAGACCTCTTCTCTGGGCACAATTCAAGCACCTCTATTTCAGGAAGGAGAGTGAAGAATCAGGAGTGGTTCAGAGGCTAACAAGGATAAAAGACAGTGGGACTCTAATTGTGCCAGCTTGTACCTTGATCTCCCTCCCACCCCAGCTATCACAAACTAAGATTTTTTTTTAATGGAGATATCCTATCTCCTAGAACTGGAAGGGACCTTGAAAGGTCATCAAATCCAGCCCCCTGTCTTCACTATCAGGACCAAATACTGATTTTGCCCTAAATCCCTAAGTGGCCCCCTCAAGGATTGAACTCACAACCCTGGGTTTAGTAGGCCATTGCTCAAACCTCATGCTACACTATGCTACAATTATGCTACACTAGTATTTAGGTGGGAGATTTACCAAAAAAAACAAAAAAAGTGGATTGCTGGAAGTGGTGTTACACTGTTCCTTCTGAGCTTACTGGCCTTATGCCTCAATGTGGTGCTATGGGACATGGAGTTGCCATCTTTCAGATGAGATTAGGGTGACCACCTTTTCAAAAGGCAAAAGCGGGAAACAAGAAGGAGACCCACCCCTCTCCGTGGCCCTGGCCAAGCTGAAAGCTGGAGCCGGGCCATGGGAAGAGATGCCCAGGGAGCCCAGGCCGCTGTATGGAGCCCCGGACCCTCCATCTTCCCTGAGCAAGGGACTAGGGCCCACCTCAGCCTCCCCCACACTGGGAAGAGATTGGTGCCACCCCTGAGCCTCGGGCAGGCACGGAGCGGTGCTGCAGGGAATCCGGGACAAATGCTGTCCGGGAGTCATTCAGCCTGGAACCGGGACTTGAACTCTGCATTTTGGGACTGTCCTGCCCAAAACAGGATGGGTGGTCACCCTAGATAACAAGTAAATTTCTTATGGCATGTTTTGTAAGAGTAACTATGTAATCCCGGAGTCCTAGCCAAAATCTATTTTACCTGCCTAAAATCCATTCGACCTTCCCTCATTCCCCTGTGTAGTTTCAACTGGATAAACCCTGTCTCTTCCTGTCCTAAGCTGTTGTGTTTGTATTGTCGTGCAATGTTAGAGCTACTGTGTTTCACCCCAGAGGTAGCTGCATTTCAGGTGTGGTGGGGTGATCCCTATGCACACTTTGCAAAGCACTTGGGATTCTTTGGGGTAAAACTGAATGAAAGATGTTAATGTTATTAACTAAAAAAGGACCATAAGAAAATTACTGTCGGTACCGGGGACATTACTGAGATGTATATGTATGATTCTGAATGAGGGAAGAAGTTAGATGACAAGGAGATTTAAAAAAGCCGCTTCTGTCAAATCACCCTGGAGGGGAAGGAAGTATTATTCCCATTTTACAGTTAAGTGAACAGAGAAACAGGGAGATCTAGTAAGTTGGCCAAGGTCACACAGCAAGTCAGTGTCAGACCTGGAAATAGAACCTTGGCAGCATAACACCAAGTCTCCTGCTCTACCCATTAGACAGCACTCACTGTTGGCAAATGAGTCTGTTTTCTTCACTTCTTCCAGAAGGCTTGTGGCAAATTATACTGTGCCTCATAAAGCTTCTCTCCGTTTGTCGATGTGATATTTACAGCCCTGAAGAGGGTTTGCTCTTTAATGAGTCTAATTGGAATCTGAAAACAGAAGTTTGTAAAAGCACAGAGGGTTTATTCCAAAACCTACTGTTACTGCCGAGCTGCAGGGTCCTATTATACCCTCAAATTCCACATGGAAATTCTGATGCCATGAATGCTGGTGATCTTAGAGAGAATGGCCTTACGCTTGGAGATTGTGTTTGTTAAGGATGGTGTTTTGGCACCCACAGCACATCGGATTCTTTTCAAGTAGCTGCAATGGTTGCACTACAAGGAATTTACATTTCTAGAAACTGAGGGAAAATATTAAAGTTCCTTTGTCTCTTTTTAGTGACATCAAAGACCACATTTTCAAATGACTTCATCATAGCCTGTAAAACAGTAAGCATAGTTTTCCAGACCCAAGTTAAAACACAGCCATGCCACTTATTTAAAATCTGGGCTAGTTGACAATAGAACAATGATTCAATATCAGCAACTTTGGTCTAACCAGGGGTTTTGAATGAGGAGATGTGGGCAATGCAGAGATCTGGCACTAACTCCCTCTGTGAGCTTGGACAATTCACTTCAGCTCTTTTTTGTCTTTGTTTCCCCACCTATGATATTGAGGTAATGATGGTGGCCCTCCTGCCACAGCACTGAGAGCCTCAGGTAAAAGGTGATGTATAATAACAAAAGAATAGCCATACTGGGTCAGACCAATGGTCCATTTAGCCCAGTATCCTGCCTTCCAACAGTGGCCAGAGCCAGATGTTTCAGAGGGAATGAACAGAACAGGGCAGTTATTGAGTGATCCATCCCCTGTCTTCCTGTCCCAGCTTCTGGCAGTCAGAGATTTCAGGACACCCAGAGCATGGGGTTGTGTCCCTGACTGTCTTGGCTAATGAACTTATCTAATTCTTTTTTGAACCCAGTTATACGTTGGCCTTCACAACATCCCTTGGTCATGAGTTCCACAGGTTGACTGTGCGTTGTGTGAAGAAGTACTTCCTTTTGTTTGTTTTAAATCTGCTGCCTATTAATTTCATTGGGTGACCCCCTAGTTCTTGTGTTATGTGAAGGGGTAAATAACACCTTCTGTGACGTTGCACCCCATAATGCTTTATAGAAGTATGCTTATGAGTGTAAATATGATATAACTGGAATAGGTTTTATGCTAGATATGCCATGTAACACATCTCTGCAAAGGTTAAGATCTACTGAATATATTCATCCTGTTTGTATGCATGTATCATTTTTGTATTCAAAGTTATGAATATTGGCTAGGTACTTGTTTGATTTTAAATAGCCTCAGTGAAGCAGTTGGTCAGCTTCTTGAGAAAAGACTATTCTCAGTAAGTGCCCAATCAAGAAACACTTAAGCTAACAATGAACTTTGAGAGATGCCAATCCACATCTGAGCTTTTCTGTGAATGTGGCATCGGCCTGTAAGGAACTGAGTCATGTATGGACATGTGACTTGCCCATGTGACTCCAAGAATCCATCTTGGAGCTGGATCTTGCATAGGAGAGGGGAAGGGGTTTCCACCCACAAAAGAGAGACTATACAGACGCTCCCCGGGTTACTCAAGACCTGACTTACGCAAATCCGCACTTACGGAAAAAGTTCCGTGAGCTAGAAATAGGAGGGTGATTTTTTTATTTTTTGTTTTTTTTAATGGTCGGAGATGCATTTCCGACTTATGCAAAATTTGAGTTTGCGTAAGTCGGGGAGCGTCTATATAAGCCCCTGGGGAAACCCCTCCATTTTGTCTTCAGCTGGCACAAAAGATAGCCTCTCTACCCCTAGGAGATGCCTGAAAGAAACTGGAACAAAGGACAGTAACTACAGGGGTGTGAGTGATTGCTGGACCCAGACTAGGAGGAAGTCGAGTCTGTAAAAGAGGCTTATTGGAACATCTCTGAGGATGAGCTTTACCAGCATTTAGTTTTTTACCGTATTAGGCTTAGACTTGCGTGTTTTATTTTATTTTGCTCGGTAATTCACTTTATTCTGTCTGTTATTACTTGGAACCACTTAAATCCTACTTTTTATATTTAATAAAATCACTTTTTACTTATTAATTAACTGAGTAAGTATTAATACCTGGTGGGAGTGGGGAGCAAACAGCTGTGCATATCTCTCTATCAGTGTTATAGAGGGTGGACAATTTATGAGTTTACCCTGTATAAGCTTTATACAGGGTATAAGCTTTATACAGGATAAAACGGACTTATTTGGGGTTTGGATCCCATTGGGAGCTGGGTATCTGACTGCTGGAGACAGGAGCACTTCTTAAGCTGTTTTCAGTTAAGCCTGCAGCTTGTGGGACAGACTTGGATCTGTGTTTGCAGCAGGCAAGTGTGTCTGGCTCAAACAAGACAAGGTACTGAATTCCCAAGCTGTCAGGGAAAATGGGCTCAGAGGCAGTCTAGGCACATTGGGTGGCAATCCTAAAGGGGTTTCTGTGATCCAACCTGTCACATCTTCCCTATTCACTTTCGCCACACTAGTCATGATTTTATAGATTTCTAGCATATCCCCACTTAGTCATCTCTTTTCTAAACTGCACAGTCCCAGTCTTTTTAATCTCTCCACATATGGAAGCTGTTACATACCCCTAATCATTTGTGTTGCCCTTTTCTGTACCTTTTCCAATTCTAATGTGTGTTTTTTGAGCTGGGGATGACTGAAACTGCACACACAGTATTCAAGAAGTGGGCATACTATGGATTTCTATAGAGGCATTATTATATTTTCTGTTTTATTATCTATCCTTTTCCTAGTAAAAAGAAGAACAGGAGTACTTGTGGCACCTTAGAGACTAACAAATTTATTAGAGCATAAGCTTTTGTGGACTACAGCCCACTTCTTCGGATGCATATAGAATGGAACATATATTGAGGAGATATATATACACACATACAGAGAGCATAAACAGGTGGGAGTTGTCTTACCAACTCTGAGAGGCCAATTAATTAAGAGGAAAAAAAACTTTTGAAGTGATAATCAAGCTAGCCCAGTACAGACAGTTTGATAATAAGTGTGAGAATACTTACAAGGGGAGATAGTCAATGTTTGTAATGGCTCAGCCATTCCCAATCCTTTTCCTAGTGGTTCTTAACTTTCCATTAGCCTTTTTGACTGCTCCAGATTGCAAACTATGTTTATGATGAACTTTATGGAAACTTACCTGGTTTTCCAGGATCCTTTAAAATACCAGTTCAAGATATGAGTTCATCAGATTATGTAAAATTCAGCAATTGGGATCAGGTCAGTGGTTGGACAGGAGACCTCCAAGGAAAACTCACCGTGGTGTGGGAAGTAGGACTGGTGATTGAGTAAGTAGCATGCTTCTCTCTGCATCAATAACCAATGCCCTGTTGCTGTGTTTGTTGGTAGTGTGCTGCTCTTCTGCCATCTTCATGTCAGCTTTTGAATACGATGTAAAAAAGAGGCTCTATCCATTCTTGATCATCTGGAATGCCATTTGTCCCAGCCACACCATGGAGCTTCCAATATCCTACCTATACCTCCCACCTCCACCCCAACTCCAGCATTTTCAATGGTCACCTCCCTTTCCCAAAACAGTTATTTGTTGCTGATGTAGCATGGCAGCCATGTTCCATCCCAGAGATGATTGTATTTCAAGGATGAGTGAAATAAAAACCTGTTAGTGTTTATGACAGTCCAGTATTAATAGAAAGCATGATTAATTCTGTGAGATTACCCAGGCATTTAAGGATTTGTGCTGACTGACAGTGGCCTTACAGATTTTCTGTACCATAATGTACACCAAAAGGTAATGTAATAGCTCACCTAGAGCTGCAGAATCTGTAAACTCTGATTGTTCTACATATTTATGGAATATTGGGACTGGTGAACCAGGTTATTGCAGAGGGATAATTGACTTTCAGGGTGTCCTTAAGCCTGCAGTTTTGGGGCATCTTTATGCTTGAGCCATATAATGCCTATTGATATTTTGTAAATAATGACCAGATTGTTTTCTAGAAGACAATGCTGGCTCTTGATAACGTTACTTAAGCCCAGACAAACTTTGGCTGCCAGTATTAGTCTTTGATGCGTGCATTAGGTCACAAAGTATGTTCCACTCATGAGACTGTCAGCTCCGCCTAGAGCTAAATGTAGTACAGATGGGCACTGTAAAAGTTTCCCCACACTCCCCTGCCAAACAGTCATGACCTTCAACACCCATAACTATTCCAATCTTGGCACCAACCCCTCACCCCGGCCATCATCCCTAAATCCTGACCTACACTTCTGCTATTTTAGTCCAGCCCCCAAATCTCTATCCCCTCATCTCTACAAGTGTCCTGACTACAGCACCCCCTACTCTCCCACTCCTGGCTATGCTTGTGCACCACAGTCCTGACTGGTATTGTCACATGGAGCCCTGGCTATCCCTCAGAAGAGGCTGCCAGTTGTGCCAGATTGTGTATGTATGTGAGTGGCTTGGAAAGATGGCCACAAACAATCCGTGTGAGACCACAAAACTCATTTTAATGTGTGGGTGTGTGAAGTGATCTGATCTCTACCCAGCAGTTTCCAGAACTGAACAGCTAAGACAGTGGCTCGTAAACTGTGCACCACTGAGCACTTGTAGATAATTTAGGGACCCTTCTGTCTTAGTGCTTAAGCCTTTCTCTCCCTTCCCCTGTCTCCTTCCCTCCATTTGTTTTAAATTAAGGTATGATTGTTAAATGTGGATGCTCATACATCTGACTGGTTTTGATTTCTCTTACTGCTGACAGAGCCCCACTGAACGATGTGCCCATCTGCTTTGTAATCACTTCATGCAAAACTGTTACTTTCCTATTAGTTAGCACTTATAAGCACTCTTCTCCCATCACAAGCTTCTTTCCCAACTCCTGTCTTCCTAGCAGGGTGATACGTGACTGTACCTGATCTCAGAACATGACATGTTTTCATTTATATATGTTATGGGAGGAACACTTTAGCTGGCTGGTTTTCTTTGGTGTACTCTGCTGTCAGAAGGAACAGTAGACTATGGCTGTGATGATGTCAGATTTCATAAAACCAAGCAGGCTTGAGCTTTCATAGTACTTGGATGAGAGCCTGCCAAGGAGAAAAACAAGGGGCTCCAGGATATGGCATTGACTTGGTAAGTGGTGCTCTTTGTTCTCAGTTAGTTCTGAATCAGTGTAGCATGGCATTGCGGTGTGAGACAGAAATTAATGGAGTCCCTCACCACTCATGATGTTTAAGATTTATGGCACTTTTTGTAGAAAAAGGACATCTGTCTCTGTGTCCCACCCAAACTCCAGTATGGGTAATTAGAGTTGCAACTGGATTAGAGCAGTGGTGGGCAATCTGTGGCCCGTCAGGGTAATTCGCTGGCGGGCCGCGAGACAGTTTGTTTACATTGACATCCGCAGGCACGGCTGCCCGCAGCTCCCAGTGGCTGTGGTTCGCCGTTCCCAGCCACTGAGAGCTGTGGGAAGTGGTGCGGGCTGGCTGCCTCTTCCCGCAGCTCCCATTGGCCGGGAATGGCAAACGGCAGCCATTGAGAGCTGCGAGTGGCTGTACCTGCGGACGGTCAATGTAAACAAACTGTCTTGCAGCCTGCCAGCGGATTATCCTGACCGGCTGCAGGTTGCCCACCACTGGATTAGAGTCTGCTTGATTTCCTAAGTGAAATCCTGGCCCCATTGAAATCAATGGGAGTCTTGCCACAACTTCAATGGGGCCAGGATTTCACCCTTCTGTCTCTAAAATGTTACTTCTACAAGCCTATTGGATTCAGGTAACATTTGACCTCTGTAAATGTTCCGTATGGAACTAATCACAAGCCATATATTGCAAAATTGTCTTAATGCCCATGACAGAAGACATTTTTCTTTCTTATTTTTGATCCTCTTGATGGATCCTATGTATTATTTACATTTTTTGTTTTGATGCGTATGTGACTCATGCAAAATGTATCATGATTAAGGATAGGTAAATAGCTAAATATGATCCTGAATCTAGTGAGTGCTCCCAGAGCTTTCAAAAATTCATCTTTAGGTTTAATTTCCTGAAATGGATCTTTATCTCATGTTTGTTTTTGTTTGTTGATGTTATGGTAATGTCTAGGAAGTCATGAACCCCACTGTGCTAGGCATTGTACAAACCGAACAAAAAGACAGTCCTTGTTCCAAAGAGGTTATTTTTGTTCTGCCCAGAGGAAAGGTATTTAAAACAATTGTAATTTTATTGGTTTTATCTAAAAACAAGTTCAAGCACAACACGTAACCCTCTCCTTCCCTCCATACTTCCCAACATATGCCCCGTGGGATAGCAATATCTGTGTTCTGTAACCTAATATATCCTGAACCAAGTTTTTTAGACTTTGTCACATCTTTCATATAGAGTTACTGCCCTATGCAATCTCCAGAAGAAATCCCAGATGGCAAAATTCCATTGCTTTTCAGACCAGTCTCACTGGCTCTTTACCACTTCTGAGAAGGCCACCTCTTAACCTCTAAACATCATGTAACCATTTGGAAGACCTCAAAGAGCTGATAAAATAGTCAGGAAGCTGTCCTCCAACGCGAAAGATTTAGATTACAGCAGATTTCTGTACCAACTGCTTTAAAGCGCTATGAAGTCCAGAAAACACAATGAAAATCTTCCCATTGCAGGGTCCTTTTTCCATAAACATCACATGCAAACAACCCGGAGAGCGTAACAACATACAGATAAAATGTCATGGATATGGGTTTTGATCCCTCTAGCCTGAAATCTCCAAACAAAATCTAGTCAAAACCTCCTAGTTCACCTTCTTTTGATGCCAAACCATAATTGTCACGTGATTTTGATGCCAAACAGTAAATTATCCCAGCTTCACTCAAAACTCAGCCCAAGAGTCACTCGCAAAGTTCTCAAACCTTTCTACAAACCTGACTGAGCTTTGAGCTTGAACCAAACCCCACATCAGGTGGAAACTGCAAAGTTGCATGACCAGCTTGCCTGGAAAGTGCGGCCCAGCAGCTATAACAGCATCCCCACTGCACCACTAAAAGCAACAAGATGTCGAATGGTGTGAACGGTTTTTGTTTTCTGGTCCCTTGAACCAACTCAACTGGAAAAATGCTTCTGCAATCTGCTTTTAAAAAGCATCAGATTACAGACAACCAGGGCCGGCTCTAGCGTTTTTGCCGCCCCAAGCGCGCGCGCACACAAAAAAAGCTGCTATCGGCGGCAATTCGGAGGCAGGTCCTTTGCTCCCAGAGCGAGTGACGGCCCCGCCGCCGGACGTGCCGCCCTCCTCTTCATTGGCCTCCCCAGGCACCTGCTTGCTACGTTGGTGTCTGGAGCTGGCCCTGCAGACAACAATTCAAAAACCTTCAGGCTAGCAGAATAGTTTCATTCTGAAGAACTGCTTACTGGAACTCCACCCAGTAACTGCCTTTTAAGAGCCCTGGAACAGATTTCGTATATTAAGTGAGGTAGAATAAATCTTGCTTTATTCCCAGCTGCTATTTCAAAACCTATGGAAATACCAGGAACTAATTACTGTTGTTACACCTTGCCTTGATCACAGAACTATGAAGGTGCTTTCAGTTGGGCTGCTGTGTGTAGTGCTACCTCCCAGGAATGTCAGAAAAGGTTGCTGCTTAAATTGTTCTGATCCATCCCACACTGAAATCAGTAGAAAGACTTATGTTGACATCATTGGGAGTTGGATTAGCTCCTTAATCTCTTTGGCAATAAAAATATATATATAATTTTGTGGCCAGAATACCAGGGCCTGGCCAGGAATGGATGAGAGTCACACAACCAGGGCCGGCTCCAGGGTTTTGGCCGCCCCAAGCAGCCAAACAAACAAACAAAAAAAAGCCGCGATCGCGATCTGCGGCGGCAATTCGGCGGGACTGTCCGCCGAATTGCCACCGAACAGCTGGACGTGCCTCCCCTTTCCGAAGTGGCCGCCCCAAGCACCTGCTTGGTAAGCTGGTGCCTATAGCTGGCCCTGCACACAACATAATCCATACAAGAAAAAAATATTTTCTAGACAACAAAGTGAGCTGTTGATGGATCTTTGCAGCATAGTAATTAAAGGTTGCTTTGGGTTGTTGTTTTGTGGGGGAAATATACCCTTGAAATTCATGTCAACTGTAGTTTTACTCCCAGATTGCAAGTAAAAAGAGAATGTTCAGGCACAAATTAATCTAATTGAGTTATATTTTGCTTATTTAGTTAGCTTTGATCAAAATCAATATAACCATCAATAAAAATATATAAAGCCAAATCTAAATTCATAAACAGGCCCTACAAATTGAATCAGAACAATTTACACTTACTATAAAAATGCAAAATATTCTCTTTTATCTGCAAATCTCAAAACACTTTTACTAATATTAATTAAGATTTATAGCACTACTCTAACATCAGTAATCACAATTAGCCCCATTTTATAGATGAGGAAACTGAGGCACAGAGAGGTGATGCAAGTTGTCCAAGGTTGGCAGTCAGTGAGTGGCACAGCCACTCTTAACTCCTTTTCTAACCACTTAGCATATGCTCCACTTCCACCTTTACAAAGTCATGATACAAAAGTAAGGTGAATAAGGTGTTCACAGTCTGACCCATTCATAATAACATATCCCAGTGGTATGTAAAAGCATGTGACATTACCAAATCAGAATCACCATCAGCATCTCCAGCTCGGAGTGAGATTTATACATTGTCCACATCTCTGAGAAGTGAAGTGAAGCATCTGTCTGAGTTTCTGCTTTTTTGTCAAATTAACACTATTTCAGAAAATTATTCCACTTCTGGGTGGGACTGTGTTGTTATCTCTGCTACAGAACATTTCTGATATCTGAAGTTAGAATAGCGTGTTGCAGTGCAGTTGACTCTATCCATCATGAAAACCATGTTTGACTCTTGTAGTTAAAAGATACGAGATCAAATTTGGCTCCCAGTAACACGAGTCCAACTCTAATGGACTCAGTTTGGCTACAGATCCATCTGGGACTCTGTTCCTCATCTGCAAAGTGGGGCTAACAGTACTTCCCTACCTCCCATGAAGTGATGTGGACTACAGAAGGAGTACCAAAATTAACGCAGTAAAGTAGGTTGTAAAACAAGCTGTGGCGAATATTGTACTCGCTGCCCAGTCAGTCACTCCTGTTAGTCTCTTGAAATGTTGTGAGCAAAAGCGCTCTTCCTCTCCATTACAGGACCCATTCATCTCCAAGAAAGAATGCAGTGAGTGTAAAATGCAGTAATGAGTAAAAATGAGACCCTTATGAAAGACGGGTACATGTGTGCACTGCTCGCTAATGAAGAGAATCAGAATTGCTCACATATGTATCACAGGCCCTATATGGCAATAGATATAGGAGATTCATGTCAATGGATTTGCAGTTGTTTACGTTGAAGTTGGCTTCTGGCCTTTCGCTTCCTTCATCCAGGCCACAAAGTGTTTCAGATGCCAGCAAGCTTGTTGCTTGTTGGGGGAATGGGATGTATTATTCTGGCCAGTTAAGGAAGGGTGCTGATGTGCCACACAGGAAGCTCTTTCAGAAGGATGGCTGTTATGCTATGGAGCCTTGCAGAAAGGGGAGGCTACAAAAGGGGGATAGGGGATGGTTCTCAGGACTCTGTCAGGGACTCGGTACCCTTCAATGGTGAAAAACACACACACTGCTAGATTAACAGGAAACACACTTTATAAATGCTATTGCTGTGTCTTAAGGGCCTGATCCCAAACCCATTTATATCAATGGAATACCCCCACAGACATCAATGGGCTGTGGATCAGGCCTTAAGGACTTAATTTCATTCTCATCTCCCACTTAAGTAACAGGCATACCTCCCTCCTAGCCAGCAGAAGCACTAGACCCTAAATATTTTACCCTCTAATACTACTATCTTTTGTGGGCAGATATGAAGTACTTTTCCCAGTTAATAAATCACTTTTATTTCCGACTATCCACAACTGCCAAGCCATAACCTGAAAAGCTGAGAAAATTTGCTTGATTTGTCTGCCCAGCTTAAATCATTCTACAAAATCTTTATTTGTAAGTAAAACAAACAAACAAACAAACTTTCAGTTGAAACCATTGGGGGGAAAGCGGGGGCGGGGAGGGGTAGGAAGGGGGGTGATCTGCTCCGAAAGCGTTTTTTCCCCCGCCCATTTTATTAATGTAAGTGCCCATTTCTGTTTCCACCTTTGTAGAGTTATGTGCTCCATTTGAAACTTTTAACAAATCAGCCCATTTCCTTTTTCCATGTTAATCCTATGAAAGGACATTTAAAGGCATATGGATTGAATTTACAGCATTGGGAGAAGGAAAATGGGCTCACGCTCTGTATAGGGGTAGTGTAGTGCTGTGTAGGGGTGCAGTGTAGTGGCACTTCCAGTTTGCATATGTTGCTTCTATTAATTCTTAGAACTTGAGCTTCCTAATTAAACAGATTAGAGACCATTGGCAGGGTTTTCTGCATTAGTTAACAGTGATGTACAGTGCAGAGACACAGCAGGATAAATCATTCCCTTATCCTCAGAATATCCAGGAAGTTCTTGATGCAATCGTTGGCTGTGCCACTGAGCAGGATGCGAAGAGGATGTGTCCCGCTGAATGGGAGAGGGAGGAAGAGATCAATTCTGTATAAAATCTCAAAAGAAAACATAAAGACAAAGTAACAAAGCTCTCCCAATGTGGTGCAGGTTAATTGGCAATTATCTGCTTGATGGGGAGGCAGGGGACTGACATGACAGGAGGTGGCTGCAGAATTAGAATGAAGTACTCTCTACACCTCGGACTGGAACAGCTGGGGTATTGCATTAGCAGAGCTGTGTGGGGACAAAAGACTGAATAGCTTAGGGTGCCACAGATCAAGATTGAGGTATGCTGGAAGAGAAGTGTATGCGGACCCAGGTCTGGAATAGCAAGGAATTCAGCAGGTCTGGGTTGAGATACAATGGTGAAGTTGTGTGATAGATTCAGGAGTGGAATTATGGGAGCTGCTGCACATAAGGATTCCAGTGCAATGGTTGAGTTGCCTGCGTAAGCTCGCTCAGTGCTTGCGATATTATGACAGGTTCTAAACGGTACTCACGCCCTTCGCTTCCAGTCGCACCAAACTCTCACCCAATTTGGCTCTGTTTTGTTATAGACAAAGGAAGAACTGTGAAATGATACACAAAGCAGATTGTGGGTTCTGATCACCACTATATAAATTACTTTTATGTTATTGACCCAACTAGTCATTTTACATCAATGCTCTTGTAAAGAAAGTGAAACGTTTTTAGAAACATGCTTAACGACCAGAAAGAGAGGAGAGCGAGAGGGTGCGTGTGTGTGACAGAGGGAGAGGTGTTTCCAATCGAACTTTCTATTTCGGTCATTTGTAGAAATGCAAATAAATGCTTTTATGGGCAAGTTTTTCAAAATCAGCTTCCAAGAGTAATCTTACATGCCCAAATGTGCACATACACACAAAAAATCTAAACGTGTGCGTTCAAAACTGCCTGCTGTCAGATGTCCAAATGAGATCATTAATGGCCTGGTTTTCAGAGCTGCTGAGAATCTTCAGTTCCCATTCACCTCAGCTTAGGGTTACCATACGTCCGGATTTTCCCGGACATGTCCAGCTTTTTGGGCCTCAAATCCCCGTCCGGGAGGAAATCCCAAAAAGCCGGACATGTCCGGAAAAATAGGGAGGGAGGGCCCGGTGGTGCTCGGCCGGGGGCTAGGGGTGCGGGGCTGGGGGTGCTCGGCTGGGGCCAGGGTTGGTGGTGCTCAGCCGGGGGCTGGCGCCCCAGGGCCCGAGCCGAGCCAGGCGGGAGATGCCGGGGCCAGAGCCTCTTGGCCTGGGCCAGCTGGCCACCAAAGGGAGCCGCTTGGCCAGGGGGGCCGGACTGGGCCGCGCCGCACCCAGCCCCAGCCTACCTGCTGCCTCCCTGTTTCAGGCTTCCAGCGAACATTTGATTCGCAGGAAGCAGGGGAGGGGGAGGAGCATTCAGGGGAGGGGGCAGAGTTGGGGCGGGGACTTTGGGGAAGGGGCGGAGTTGGGGTGGCGCCGGGGCCCCGTGGACTGTCCTCCTCTTTTAAAACTAAAATATGGTAATCCTACCTCAGCTGGACTTGGCAATTATGCTCAGCAATCCTAAAAATCAGGTCATTGCATCCAACAATCTGATTACAGCTATGCAAGTTCAGCCTCTGGGCACACAATCTCATTTTTGCATATACAGTTTTAGGGTATGTCTACACAGCTAAATAAATAAAAGACCCACAGCAGTGAGTATCAGAGCCTGGTTCAACTGACTTGGGCTTGCACTGCGGGGCTAAACATAGCAGAGTAGATACTCAGGCGAGAGCCCGGGCTCTGAAACCCAGCAAGGGGGAGGGCTTTGGAGCCCAAGCCCAAACGTCTACACTGCTATTTTTGGCCCTGAAATGCAAGCCTGTCAGTTGACCCAAATTTGAAATTCACTGCTGTGGGATTTTTTTTTTACTGTGTAGACATATCTTTAAAGGCTTCTTTAGACTCTCCAAAGCTTTTATTGTAATTTTACAATAAAATAATTTTACAAACTCCTTGTTTCCAGCATTTACAGGCTGCAAACAATATCTGCATTTGCTCCCTAGAGCCCAGCTGCTCTGCTTCTGCCAATCAACAGCACTAATTGGTTCCAAAGACCTTCTGAGCGCTGTGGCTGAGTGAGCAGCATGCATTGCATTCCCCAGTCACACTACAAACAGAAATCAGTGCTTTCAGTATTTCCATCCATCCCTGAATGGTGGAGTATTCCCCTGCCCCTGTGATTTCACTTGTAACAGGCCTGTTCTCTGCTCTCCCCAGGTGTGCTGTCTCTGCCTGCCTACTTCAGCCCCTACAATGATGGCTCCATAAGCAGTGATGGACGGGCCGATGCTTATGCCCAGCTGGAGCTCCGAACCTTGGAACAGTCTCTCTTGGCGACTTGTGTTGGAAGCATCTCAGAACTAAGTGAGTTTCAGCTGTAACTGATCGTTTGTTTAAACAAAATATGAGGCCAGCTGCTATTGAAGTCGATGGCAGTTTTGTCATTGGCTTCAGCATGAGCGGCATTGGTTCCATGTTATGTAAAATGTAATTGTTTCAGGGTGCTGTTCATGGAAATCAGATTATGCCACTAGGATGTTTTATGCTTAATTTATGCATAAAATGTCCTGCTTCCAGCATTTTATTCTTTGTCTTAGTGAATTCAATGCTGGTGAAAGATCTGTTTCTAGCTATGTAGGTGCTTAAATGGCTTTCATCAGCCTAATGTCAGAGCACCAGATTGACAGCAGTTAGTCAAATGGCCACAAGTTCACTTTCTAGTTGTACACTAGTTGATGCTTCAGGGGAAAGTTTTTTGCTTAACTGAAAATTATAAAAATGGGGAGAAGGGAAATCCTGAAAATGCTTCTAATATAATGAATTTGGTAAATCTGTTTTTTGTGAACAAACCCCAGAGTTTGGGCCTAAACTACGTGATAGTGCCGCTTTAAAATAAACCAAAATGATTTGTGTTTTCCTGGCCTGCTTTTCCTTGCAAAATTTCTGCTGGCACCACTGTCCCAGTCCCCGTCATCTGAAGGCTAATGAATATCAGGGGCTGGCCAGGCCCAGAACTTGTGGTTTCACCATTTATTTTGCAACTTGCCTTAATTTGAGGTTTTTCAAATTCTTTTAACACACCTCTATTTATGCTGGAACACAAGGGAGCATTTGTAGCATGGGCCCATGATTGAATGCAGCTTCCTCTCCCTCTTTCCTAGTCCCTGCTTTGGCCAGCTTAGTCATTACGTCTAGTGAATGGATGTCCTGATATAGTCACCTACTGATTTTAAAATATGGTCTGGAGCTTGCCAAAGAAGTAGGGAGTGGGATGTTATTCTTTGCTGAAAATTTGAATTCCAGATGCATTTCTTTTCTGATCATGTGGGATTCAGGATTAGCACCAAAGCTAGAAGATGCATAGGACTCTTGTAAGAATGTTTGGGTCTTAGGGAAAGATTCAGGAGCTGCAGAAATGGAAAGGCAGAGACATTAGGAGGTTTTTTCCTCTCTGGAGTCTACTTGTAAAATGAATTTACTATGCAAAGAATGAGTGCACAGCTTCACGTTGCAAAGTGAGGTTTTAACACCCCATCGATCTGACTCACTAATAACTGCATAATGCTCAGACATACAGTAGCCATGTGTTTCCCCAGCATGTGTAATATCAATCCCTAAAGCGTTCCGCTGGAGGCATCGTAGTAAACTTGGTCTTTTTGCTGTTAGACCTAAGTGGATTAGCCTAAGAACATCCTAAGAACTGCACTGGGAGTTGGGGTGGGGATGAATTCACATTTTGTGTGGCTAAGTTCACGGCGCCATCTCAGACCCAGCTTGGTGTTGGTGGCTCTTTCAATTCCATCCTTTCCCAGCATTGTAATCATAGAACACAATGGAGGAACATTTCCTGTGAGGATTCTAGAGGACTGTAGAACATAAAGCAACAGAAGATTCCCAGGGAATAAATAGATCCTATGCATATATAATATTCTATAGTAGTGGTTCAGACTAGTGCTACAGGAATACCACTACTGTAAATTGTAACAGTAGTGGTATTCTGTCAGGCGACTGTAGTGTTTGTAATGTGGTGTGTGCTATGTTTAAAGCAAGTGTCAAATGAAGAACACTTGGGATTTATATAGCCAAAGGTGCTCTCTGCAGGTGCTAACCCATGGCAGCTTCCTGTTCTGAGGGGGAAGGGTTAGTATCTTCTTAATAGCAGCTGTGTAACATAAACTTTCCCTCTCCCAGTTGCCTGGTCAGGGAGTCTTCCAATGTATTGACACAGGAAGGTTGACAAGGGTTCAGAATCCCCAAGAACTGAGCAGCTCGGATGGATGCTTTCTCCTTGGGTTTAGACCTCTATCCGCATCAGAGAGAGACTTCCAGCAAGATCTGTGAAAATCAGAGAGCTAGAAATATAAGGACTGACCCTTTAATAAGGGAGATGGATGTTGTTACTCCTTGGAAGCAATCTTCAGCTATAGAACAGTGAGGAGGATAAGAGAAGCAGACACCAACAAGACGGGACTTCCAGCTAGGACAGAGGCTTTCCCTCTCTCTGTCATAAGAACCTGGGCAGAAAGCTGGGACTTGAGGGCTAGTTAGGTGGCATCAGATGGCTCCAATGTAGGGAACTGGTCTGGCCTCATAACATGTAGAGGACAGGGAGAACCAAAACACGCAACCTACCTGGACACTGCCTCTGTCCCCTTGCATAAATTATGTTCCCAACCCAGTGCTGACATAGGATCTTACAAAATGTATTTCATTAGCCAAAGGCAGGTAAGAACCCATGGATGTGGCTTCAGAAGAAAAGAAACAGCATTGAAATAGCAAAGAAAAAAAATAATGCAAAGTCATCACACCTATCCCTGATGACGGGCAAGTTTAGCAACTGAAATAGTAGTTTAATTCTACCATTGTCTAATGGCTAGGAATTTAAAAGGAAATTAAATTTCCATTGCAATAAACGAGTTGTTCTCAACCTATTTACCATTGTGGGTCACATATGTGGCCCACAATGTGTTATGTGGGCTGCATCCAATACTACCGGTGTGGCCCTGAGGATGTCGCATGGGCCGCAGCTCTGTGCTAATTGGGCCGCAGGTTGAGAACCACTGCAATAAACTATAAAATGGCAGCTCCAGGACCTGCCTATTGGCTTAGTGGGTAAATAATAATTACACACAAAGAAGGCTTTCTCAGTTGCCAGTGAGTTTATTTGGCTGAGAAAATAAGCATACGGGTTTGGATGAACGTTCAGAAATGCTTTTCCTGTCCCCTTTTGTGCAGGTGACTTGGTATCGCGAGCAATGCACCACATGCAATGTTTGACCACCCTCCGCCCCGGCATGAGCCCTATCCGGCAAACCAGGCAACAGCAGCCCATTACCTGGTCCCCTGATGCCCTCCATACCCTCTACTACTTCCTACGCTGTCCTCAGATGGAGTCCATGGAGAACCCCAACCTGGATCCGCCAAGGATGACCCTGAACAATGAACGGTAGGGAAGTCTGTTAACTGTTAGCAGTAAAGAAGTCAGGCCAACAAGGCCTCCTTTTGCAGAATAGCTCAGGGCTTATGTGCAGTGCAGTTTGTTTGCAGGAGGTTATCTATCAGGCATCAGTTATTCCTGCTGCCCAGCCAGCATGTGTCATTAGCCTTGCCAAGTTTACAAAGTGTTAGAATTGGAGCTGGGAAGCAAGCTGCTTTCTCAGACAGTCTTTTCCGAGCAAGACATATACTGTATATAGTCAGCAAGGCTTGTCTAGGGCCATTGCCAGGAGTGCATGTGGCGTCCTAAAGCAGTAAAGACCTTACCAAAGAAAACGTTACCTTCTCAATACCACTGATTAATGATTGTCATCATTCTTGGGAATAGGAAGATTGATTGCAGTGGAGAGCCTGAGAGGGATTTATGACCACCCTTCCGGGGACTTATTTCAGTTGCTGCTACGTGTCTAGTACGTGGGAAACTTGCACAAGAAGCCAATACCCAAATAAAAACAAAAGGGCCACCCTTACTCGTGCCAAGCAGTACCTGTCTCTGCAAGTAGTCTTATTATTAGACCTGGTTGTAAATTTTCCAATGGAATATTTTTTAATTAGAAAAGGTTGATTTGTCTAAATTGGAACGTTCTGTGGGCATGTATTGATTTTTGACTAAATTCTGACACAAACCACACAGGTTTCTGACACAGCCCTGCCTGGCAGCCAGGTTTCAAAACCTGCCTGGGTTCCTGCTGACTCACCCACCCAGCTCCTCAGCAGCCCACCTAGCAGGCTGATGGGGAGCCTGGGAGTCCAGCTCCTAGACTTGCAGCTCTTTGCCAGCCTGGACCTCTAGGGCTTCCTGTGTTCCTGGTTCCCAGGGTCCCTGGTTTCGGGGCAGCCCACCAGATGGATTGCTCCCGAGCTAGGGCTTCCAGTCTCCCAGCTCTTCAGCAAAACAAAACTTTGGTATTCACATTCCACAAACAATGTTGAAATTTCATTTTTGTTCCGTTTTGGAATTATTATTTTTTAAAATTTCTGAATGTCCCATGGAACGGGAATTCCAGTTTCTGGCCAGCTGTACCCAGGACATGTTAATGTGGCTTCTACTGTGTGGTGCATTGTGAGCCTGGCAAAAAGTCAGGCACACAGCATCTCCCTTTGCCCCCTTTGAGAGCAATCTCTGGCTGAGAAGCATCCTAGGCTTGCAACGTGTTAAATTCCAACTCCCATGCTAGGTGGCCACATTCTCAGAATGAAAACGCAGGTCATCCGTCAGGCACAGGAGCAGGGGAAGGGATGATACCTGCCACAGATTCATTAATACTGCGGCCCCTTATTCCAACACCAATGTCCTCCACTGACCCCAGTGTCCCCCTTGTGCTGAGTGGCAGCAGACGTCCAGGGCCTTATAGGTCAGTTCTCCAGTGAAAGAGAAATCGGTGATATGGAATCCGGATATACTCTTAAATGTAAATTTGCTTTATTTGCACACATTCGCCAGTCCTGGGATGAGATGGTCAAACAGCATGCAGGGCAGTCCCTTCTTTTAGGCATCTCAGCCCAAGGATGTTCCCAGGGAGCAACTCTGCCTCAAGAATGTATTCTTATCAGAGCCCAAGGCAGACAGCAAATTCTTCACCTGCTCACACGGTTCCCTGTCTACCCAAGCTGCCTCTATATTCAACCTTGCATAATCCAAACTAACAACAACCCGGCACAGCTTCCCAAGACTTACGTGTCAGCCTGTCCAAAATTTGCTTGCAGGCTAAGAACTTGGAAGACTGTGTGTAACAGCACCACCAAGTGACACCTGCCATAACGATATGATAAAAACAGTTTCTACTATCACTCTCAAGCTCCCATTAATTTAAAAAGAGATGTTTTTAACTTACAATTTTTTTCTCACTTAAAAATAATAAAATAACAAATTTAACATCTAATGTCATTTTTAAAAGTTAGCTGAATGTCACTTTAATAACACTAACAGAGAAAATAGTTTATAAATCACAACAAATTGGCCTTTCCTCACACCCGCAGACAGGGTCCTTCATGACTTTCTTTCCCCCCCCCCCCTTTTCCCAGTGTGGACACGAAGCAGCCCATTTCATGCATTCACTCCTTCTCATCACCTTCTAGGCTGGTGCCACTGTCAGGCCGCACTTTTGCAAGCCTGAGTGTTGCTGCCAGCCAGGCCTCACTCCTCCAGGCCTGATGGTGGTCCCAGTGCCCCTGGCCAAGCCCTGGTGGTGATGGGTGGTGCCTCCAAGCCTGCTGCAGCTGCTCTCCCCAGGCACTAGTGATAACAGCTTCTGAGCAGAGCCCACAGCAGGACCCATGGGTGAGGGAGAAGCTGAACATAAAAATGGGTGTCCCATTTCCTGGTTCCAGGTTTCCAGGACAGAATGCAGAAGTCTTGGGGGGGGGGGAAAAGGACATCTGGTCACTTTATCCAAACCTCAACTGCTGTAATTTCAGCCTATAGATTTTAAAAAACGGCAAATGAAGAGAGCACAATTATAAATTATAAATCTCTCTGATGGGGAAAGCAGAATGCACATCTCAGTCTGAAAGATGTTCCCTCTTGAATCCCCTCACAACCCTACCCCTTAGAAGACTGTCAGGAAGGTTCCTTTGCTCATCTGGGCAGACTGTCTGTTACTACGTTCTTGTGTGGCACCAACCGCAATGGGGTCTCAGTTTGATTGGCGTGCTATGCTACTCTATTCCAAAATAATAATTCTCCCTGTACTGATGACTGATCCTCTTCTAGAAGAAACTACAACCTTAAAAAGATCTGTCTGGTGGGAATAGAAGCAACTGGAGAGAACCAGTGTGAGCTTGTGATAGAAATAAGAGGAAATAAGGAATGCAGCAGGTTTCATTTTAAGTTGTTTTATCTAGAAAGATAAAGAAAAAAGTTACATGGTTAAAATAGGGAAGGGGATGCAAATGTAATAACTGCAAAGTTGGCCACATTGTTTGTCCTACTAATCTGAAAAGGTCACGCAGAGTACGTCTACACTACAGTAGACATACCCAGTCAGAGTAGTTGATCAGAGTTTGATGTGGGTTAAAACATGAATGCCGTCCCAGTTTTCCACTTTTCCTCCACGCCTACATCCCTTCTATGATCCCCAGAGCTGGGTTAGAGAATGCAATATCAAAATTTCAATGCAAGCTGTATGTCTATTTTATGTTTAAATCAATACTAGATGCTGCATCAGCAGCAGGTTTTTGGAATATTTCCACCACTTACTTCGGATCGAGACTTAGGTGTACAGGAAATTAAAAGTGATAATTTTTAAAAAATCAAAAGTTTGGCATTAGGGAAAAAACCCATGAGCCTGAATACACCAGATTAAATGGCTTCAAACTTTGATGGAACCTGTGTAAATCAAACGGCCAGATATACCAACAGCAACTAACTTCCAACCCCACATGGAATCTGTTCCAGGATATGTTTGTATGTGTCATACCCCATTAACTCCAATCCCTGTTATTTAACATGGCTAGTGGGGTAAATATTGCTGGGGACACTTTGTACATGAGTCTGTTTATTCATTCCCAACTAAAGGGAAAAGACAGTCGAGGTTGCATGTGAGTGTGCCAGGGCGCAGTGTGATAGATGAAGGCATTGATTCATCTACTCTGGCTTGGCAAAGCTGTGTAGCCAGCCCTTTTATTCTTTACTGAGCTGTGCTAAATCAGCTTCAAACTCTGCATTGCTCTATTGTGCATTTATGGTCGCTCTGGAATATGCTTTTAATGTGTACTGCAAATCTGGGCTATTTTCTAATGAAAAATCTCAGTCATGAACCTGGACAATAATGCTGAAATGCTTTGCAATTGCTTGTGCTGTGGTTCCTGGGCTGCCATGCAAAATCTATCAATGTTTTTAAAAAGCCCTAAATTTAGCAAGGAGGGAGACGATTATTAGAGTTACAGGTCTAGTCATGTAAACTCAGGACTGATTTTGAGAAGCTCTGAGCACCTACAACTCCTATTTACTTCAGTGGGAATTGTTGTTGCCCATTCAAAGCTCACAACCTATTAGCCATTTGCTTTATCAGATGAGTGCTTTGTCAATACGTTTTATGCCACCCGTTACACTTACGAAGGGGCATGCTATGAAAATCATTGCAAAATCAGGGTTGGAAAGGACTTTTTAGTGCTTTCCTCTGACATTGGGGGGAATATATAATTCACTATCCTAAAAACCATCCCTGATGGCTGCTGTCATGTCAAGGCTATCAAAATGGTGCTAAAAACATATTGCCAAACTACAGAGCTGCTCATACATGCAGACTCAGCACTACGGTGACCAGATGTCCCGATTTTATAGGGACAGTCCTGATATTTGGAGCTTTTTTTTATATATATATGGGCTCCTATGACACCCCTCCCCCCATCCCCATCCTCATTTTTCACACTTGCTATCTGGTCACCCTACTCAGCACCCTATAACCAACTCATTCTGAGTGCAATGCATGTGTATGTGAGGGGTTGCGAGAATGCACATATAAAGGGGAAGTGCAAACTGCGTGTGAGAATCCCCATGCAAGTGGCCTGCACACTTAGGCCACCTCCATTCACAAGAACATACAAACTGCACCTCCTTGTCCATGGTAAGTAACTCCCTTAGCAGCCAAATTGATGAGACCAAAAGTGGTGGCAGTAAATGAAGGGGTAGAGATAGTGAGAGCCATGTGGGAGTGAGAGAAGCCTGGGAGCCTCTCTGCAGGTTGGCAAAGTGGCAGGAGCCTCCTATTTAGGACTCCAGTGTATATTTTCACATTGAAACCTGGGGAAGCTTGTTGGCTGGTGATGAGGCTCTGTGATGTTCTGATTCCTGTCCAAAGGCAGAAGGCAGCAGTGAAGAGGTTGAGTAGGAGAGTGAAAACAGGCATCAGTAAGTAAAAAGCCTTGAAACACTGTCCCTGTTGAAAACGTCATGTTTGTTACATGACTGACTTTGAACCCCATCTTGGCCTCATCCTCTGCACATGCAGAATACTGTCTGCTGCATTGTGCCAAATGAGACATCTGGGGAGGTGTTTTGCAATTTGCAAAGTGCCACACCTGTGAAATATGGCAAACCCACTAGACAAGGATCTGAGATGTGAGTAAAACGTCTTTGCATAGCAACAAATCCCAGATTGCCTGAGGGCGTCAGAGCTCACGCGTGTCATATCAGAACACATCTGCCTTAGTCACTGGCAAAAATGAGTATGCACTGGGCACTCATATCTCTTGGGTTTCACAAAGATCACACAGCAATCAACATATTTTCGTTGTGTGAAGAACAAACAGAGGTGTGGCTCACTCCCCAAGCTCCTGCCCTGTTTTTTCCCCTTGCTGATGTCAGTATGGCTCAGAGCAGTGGTTCCTAAACTTGTTACTAAGGCGACCAACAGCATTTTGTCTCTTTTGGGGGGAGACCCACCATTACCCCTGTTCCCCTTCTCAGCCCTCTGCTTTCCCTCTCCTCCCACGCTTGGCTCTTCCAGCCCTGCCCCCTCCTTCAGCCCCAACCAGCCCTTCTCTCTCGACAGCCAGGCCACCATGGCTACCAGACTGCTGACTGTCCACTTGCTGACTCCGGCCACTTCCTGCCTGGGTCCTGCTCCCCGTGCCACTGCCTGCTGGGGAAGTGAGAGCAGGGGGCAGCAGCAGCATGTAGGAAGTGACTGGCGCCGGGGAGCAGACAGCTAGCAGCCTGTCCCCACTGTGTGCGCCCCGGAGGCGCTTCCTCCATGCTGCTGCTGTCTGGATCACGCTCCACAGGCCTCTTCTTGCTGCCCAGGGGAAGTGAGAACACAAGGCAGGGAGCACCTCTGGGGCATGTGCAACCCACTTAGACCTTTCCCAGGACCCATTGTTTGAGAAACACTGGCTCGGAGGGTAGCATTCTACATTCTGTGACCATGTCCCATGCTAATAGTTGGACTATGGGGCACTGCACTTTGAGGAGGACTATCCCATGTTAAACCAAGGGCCCTTTTCCCACTTCTGCTAGCTTTCCAGGTGGAATTTAAAGATAGTGTGGTGTTTTTCAAAGGAGTAGAAGATAACTTTGGTATCTGGCCAAGATTCCTCTGTCAATACAATAATAATACTTATCTCTTAGATGATAGATCTTATGGTATACTTATCTCTTCATCCATAGATCTCAAAGTGCTTTACAAATAAAGGTGTCATCATCCCCATGTTACAAATGGAGAAACTGATTCACAGAGAGGTGAAATGACTTGGCCAAGTTTGCAGAGCAGGGCCATACCAGAGCCAGGAATAGAAACCATGGGCCCCATGTAGCTCCCAGGCCAGTCTGCTCACCACTGGACCATGCTGCCTCCAAAAGAGGATGGGGTGTCCAGGCTGTGGGCGTGTTATCACATGCCTTCAATGGTTGCTGCAGGGGAGAGAGCATGATCTTCTAGGACTTAGAGCAAAGAAGTAGAATGCAAGAAACTTGAGTTTTATTCCCTATTGTGCTGCTGATTTGTTATGTGACTTTGGGCAAGTCAGTTAACAACTTCTATATGAGGAGAGATTAAAAAGACTGAGACTTTTCAGCTTGGAAAAGAGACGACTGGGATATGAGAGAGGACTATAAAATCGTGAATGGTGTGGAGAAAGTGAATGAGGATGTGTTATTTACTCCTTCATGTTACAGAAGAACTAGGAGTCACCCAGTGAAATTAATAGGCAGCAGGTTTAAGCAAACAAAAAGAAGTATTTCTTCACACAACACACAGTGAACCTGTGGAACATGTGGCCAGGGGATGTTGTAAAGGCCAAAACTATAACTGGGTTCAAAAAAGAACTAGATACTTTCCTGGAGAATAGGTCCATCAATGGCTATTAGCCAACTGAGTGTCCCGAGCCTCTGATTGTCAGAAACTGGGAGTAGACAATAAGGGACGGATAACTCAGTGATTGCCTGTTCTGTTCATCCCTCTGAAACACCTGGCATTGGCCACTGTCAGAAGACAGGATATTGGACTGAATGCACCATTGGTCTGACCCAGTGTGGTGGTTCTTATGTTCTTCCTGTGCTTCAACTTCCCTATTTGTAAAAAGGGAATATGATACCTTCCCCACCTTAGTAAAATGCTTTGAGATCCTCAGGTGGAATGTAAACCCATAAGCCCAAGATACCAATTTTCTGCAGTGATTGTCTCTTGATAGCACTGCTTTGTAAAGCACTTCGGAATACTTAAAAATAAAGTCGAATCATGTCTATTATCACTGTCAGTGGAGCCAGTATTGTCAGGGCTTTATGAACTGTCCAGGTCGCACTTGTGTCATGATTTACACACTCTCTGCAATGTGTTATTTTATTCTGAATGACAGAGAGTATAAAACACTCTGTGTCGGCAGAGGCTCACAGTCTCTGCATGCATTTGAATCTCTCAGTAAAAATTTTATTCCAGAGCTGATGGAGAAGGCCCCATTCAGCCAGCAGTAAAAATTCAGGACTTGCCAGCTTCATGGAAACTGACTGTTTCTCGGCTGGAAAAGCTGCGAGCACTGCAAAAAGCCATCCATGACTACACAGGGGCCCAGCTCATAGGAACAAGAGAAACTGGTTCTGACTGCTGGCCACTGGAGGTGTTCAGAATGCTTATGTCAGATTTTGCTGTTCACTCAGAGGGGGCTGTTTGTGAAGCGACTGCCAACCAGGCTGCTATCAGTCAAACAATCTCCCCCACCCCCAGTTGCATTGAAATGCCTCAGAATGGCTGATGCTCTTTCTGCTTTCAGCTGGGCAGCTGCTCTATGTACCAGGTTCAAAAGTGACCTAAGAATTTCCTACTTCAGAGAGGAGCCCCTCCCATCTGTTACCTCATTGGCACCAACGGCCATGAATAACATTCAAGCCTCAGTTGCCAAAAGGGCCAAACTGGAGAAATGTATAGACGTTATTGCCATCATCTGTTGCCTCTCAGTGCACACTGTGATTTGCTGGGCAGCAGAAGAAAGGATGACTGGTTGAGACTAGCTGTTTTCCTTCTGTGCCTTCTGCTGTATGGAGTATGTGCAGCAATGCCTGCTCTGCAATGCGGTTCAGTGGGGAAATGCAGCAGTGCTGATGCTCCCAGAACCCAGAGGAAAGACACCAGCACTTTATGGTGCTAGCTTCTCTCAGGATTAAATGTCCCTTAAATATTGAGATGAATGGCTTAGCTTGTTACTAAAGAATTGGACATTTATTTGACAAAGTGCCAGAGCCAAGATTTCACTAGCTAGGAGAGAAACCAGAGATGGGCACAAGTCATTAAGTCCAGATCCACAATCTAACCACAGTCCAGACATGCCTAAAGTTGATGTTTGCTCAGATTTGGTGGTCCGCCAATTGTATACACAGTAGTTTGTGTATGTCTATCTTTAATCTAGGTAGCACAGGTAACAATGCAGTGGCATGGACTTCAGAGGGGGGCCAGCAACTCTGGTAGGTACCCAGTGTCCCCAGTGGGCTTGTACTGGGGTGACTATCCAGTGCTGAAGCCCATGCCACCACATCTTCACTACTATTGTTAACCTGTGCTAACAAAAGGGAGAAGTCTTCCCCCACTGGATAGTATTGCATCTTGAAGTGCTTAATATGGAATTTACACCTTCCTATGAAGCATCCAGCATTACACAGAACAGGATACACAGTGTTCCAGCATGGCTACTCCTGTAGTCTTAGGACACCCACCTGGAAAAGCTTCTCATTTTGCTTTTTGAAACAAAAAAAAAATAAAAATACTTTTGTCCTTATACACCCCTTTCACCTCATTGGTGAAGTGCTTAGGGATAATGTCAATTAAGCCTCTCAATCTCTTACCTGATTGGCAGATGTTCTCTTCCTCTGTGTATAGAAGACATCTAGCCAATAAGAGCGTGACTGCATTCTAAATATTTATGTTTTAGGCTTGATGCAGGTGAAGTTTTATGGCCCATTATACAGGTCAGACTGGGTAATCACAGAGAGGTCCCATCTGGCCTTAAAAATCTATGAATCTGTGTTATTAATTGAACATCATCACTTATTAATGTAGCTTGCCTCAAGGAGGTCCTGTCATTTGCCATTGTTGCATGGCAATCCACTATCAGAACCAGAAAGAGAACCCAGGAGTCGTGACTAACCACTAGAGAACACTCCCCTACCTTGATGACAGTTACTGGGGTGAATTTTCTGAGCTTGCTGCTCTGACCAGTGTTTGTTTGGTTTTGGGAGATGCATTTTCAAGGCCCCTGAGAAGTGTCACTAACTATCAAGCTAGCAGAGGCTTTTTCAGGAGAACCTTATTTCTCAGGTAGATGTTTACAGGTTCTCAACTGACTACCAAAAGGCTTCTCTCCCTCCCTCCCCCGCCCCTCCTCCCGGGTAGGTCTACAGTTAAAACACTGCAATCGTGCAGCTGTGCTGCTGTAGCACTTCAGTGAAGACACTACTGTGCTGACATGAGTTTCTCCCATTGCCATAGTTAAATCACCTCTGCGAAAGGCAGCAGCTGCGTCGACAGGAAAAGCCCTCCCCTTGGCATAGCATTGTCTTAGGCTTAGATTGATATATCTTTGCGAGGGAGAGGGGATTTTTCATTCCCCTGAGTGATGTAGTTATACTGATGTAAGTTTATAGACCTGACCTCAGTAGCAGTACTTTTACAGAAGTACTCTGGTCTCATGAAGTGTCATGTAGTGCAATAGTGGAACCACAAGCTGTCTCTTGGATCTCCTTGGAAGAATTCTCCCTAATGCAGGTAGAAGAGGGGATTGGACTAAATGATCTTCTGAGGTCTCTTCCAATCCTAATATTCTATGAAGATATTTGTGTCCAAATTCTTTTTTACAGCCCTGTCCCGTTGCTCACTGTGCCCATCTAGAACACAGTCTGATACATTCAGCTCAATGAGCCATGTTTCTGAGATTGCTGGCAATAAAATTACATTTGGAAAGCTCTTGTCTGATGGGGCTGTTCTCTCTAGGCCTGCCTCATCAAGCACTTGAGAAACTGGCTTTATGGGTGTGTCATCCCATAGTTCACTCTAAAGTTTAGTCTTTCTCTTTCTGATTGGGAAACTGCATCTTGTTTTATGCCTTATTTTGATTTATGTCCAAATCTAGTTTCAGCTTAAGGGTAGCTGTAGCCATGTATTTTTCAGGCATGTGGAACTACTTGGATATGCCCAATAAATATACAATATTGTAAAAAAGAGCTTCTATATTTCAACTTGGACTTCGAGAGTTGATTTCATTCAAGTTCTAGAAGCTGATAAATATTAGATTTTTTTGTTTTTAAATTTATGGGAGATATTTTTTTATAAGCTTAGCTGTTTATTTGCACAATGAATTTAGAGGCATGGTTACCATGACACTGCATGGTAAATCAGTGAATTGTCTCTGGAAATTATTACATATGATTATATATGTGAGGCATAACATAAGTAGGTAGAGAATTGCTTGGGCCCTAATTGAGCCACTTGCCTTGAGTAGTATTGTACTATCGACCAGACTGATATTCTTAATCACGTTGAATAGTTCCTTAAGCCATCAGCAGTCTCACTGAAGTCAGTGTATGTAAGGGTATCGCAGTCTGGCCCTATCCAAGTAGTTCCACTGATAACTCCAGAATGACTTGTACAGTACTACTCAAGGTAAGAAGGGGTGACAAAAATCGAGCCCTCCAATTGACCATGGACCTTGGGCACCCAATTACAGAAATCTGAGACAGAGAGGTAAGTGATTTGCCACCGGTGACATACAAGTCTGCATCAGAGCTAGAAATAAGAACTTGTATCTCCTACCTCCCAATCCTGGCCTCTAACTACTAAGCTATGCTTCCTAATGTAGATAAGGAGAATTTAAGAAAGAATTTGAGTTGCAGAGATACCACTGGATCACTTCCTGCTGTAATTTGCAGCCACGCAACACCATGAATTTCAGTGATGTGACTCCAGATTTAGACTGGGGGGGATTGAAAGCAGAACGTGGCTCACTCTCTTTCCCCTTTCATAGGGTTACCATACGTCCGGATTTTCCCGGACATGTCTGGCTTTTTGGGACTCAAATCCCCATCCGGGGGGAAATCCCAAAAAGCCGAACATGTCCGGGAAAATCCAGCACCGCTGGGCCAGGAACTGGCCCGGGGCCGGGGGTTGCACCGGCCTGGCGGTGCTGGGCGGCCGGCAGGTGCGCCGGGCCGCCGGGGGCCGGCGGGTGCACCGGGCCGCCGGGGACTGGCGGTGCTGGGTGGGCCGGGGGTGGTCGGCCGGGGGCCCGGGGGCCGGCAGTGCTGGGCGGGCCGGGGGTGGTCGGCCGGGCCCGGAGCCGGCACCCCAGGGCCCGAGCCGACCCAGGCTGGAAACGCCGGGGGAGGCCAGCCTGGGCCGCGCCTCCTCCCCCCACACCCCACCTTACCTGCTTCAGGCTTCCCGCGAATCAAATGTTCGCGGGAAGCAGGGGAGGGGGTGGAGACTTTGGGGAAGGGGCGGAGTTGGGGCGTGGGCGGGGCCCCGTGGAGTGTCCTCCTTTTGGAGGCACAAAATATGGTAACCCTACCTTTCAGCAAATATGTTAGACTAGAATATATTCCATCAACGGAACGTGGTTTCTCCCCAGTGTAATCCACAAACAGGAGATTTGAATCAACTCAGACATGTAACTCATTTGAGTGGGATTTGTCTTGCAGAGCAGATATCCTTTTTTAAACCGTTAACCTGGCATTTACAGTAAGCATTTGATGAAAGCAGTATATTTGGGTTTAATAATCCACTATCAGATCACAGAGGCACACAGTCATGAATAAGGAACTGTGAAGCACAAATTGCTAGGGCCTCCTTTCAAAGATATTCCTGTGAAAATCTAGGATTACCCCAGTGGGAGTTTAGTTTCTAATCTCTGCAGGGTCAAAGAGTGAGGTGATGGTGGCTATTGTCATAAAATATACCAAGTCACGTTCACCCTTCAGAACAGCTTAGCTGTTAGCTTCCTTCTTTGTTATGAAGATGTTCTTAACAATAAAAGAGGAAGCCAAGGCAACCTGCTAGCCACTACTGCTGAGGGGCACTTGGCCACAGACTGTCCTTTATTTAGTACTGACATTGTTTAAGCACTGACCAACTCCTTCCTCAGGAAACAGGCAAGTTCTGCAACTTGAGGTCTGTAATATACTCCAATAGGAAATATTAACCTCAATTAGGAATAGCAATTGTGGGGGTGGCCCAGAGAAGAAACTTGGCTCCATCATCATTCTTTACATTTAGTGTGCATTCAACCAAAGCGCTCTATGCCCTTCACCCACATTAGTTAATAGAGCTTTGCAAAACTCTTATATTATCTTTCATGACACACGCCTATAGAATAATTGAAGCAGATGGAGGTTAAATGACATGCTAGCAAATCAGTAACATAGGAAGAGAACCTTTGAGTCAAGACTAACTCCAGTCAGTCCCCTGTGCTGTTCACTACACACCTTCTCCCTCCCAGAGCTGGGAAGAGAAGCCAGGGGTCCTAAACCTCACTCACCTTCTGCCATCCCTAAAATGTCTTTGCAGTAAAATAACCCCCCAACAATTTTAAAAAGTTTCCTTCCCTCCCTTTGTGATGTGTACTGGTTAGGCTGATCTTTGTATTGTAGAATAATAAACAATGAACAATAAAGGGAACCTAGTATTGGAGACTTCTGGTTGTACCAGCCCTGGGAATACATTCCAAATGTGCCCTTTAGTCACCCAGGCACTCCCTCATTGTCACACACTTTCATTTTCATCTGAACAGCTGGAAACTTAATCCACAAATAGCAAAGAGTTTAAGATTGACAATCTTGAAATTGTAGTTACAAGAACTGCAAATGGGTAACTTGCAGACACTAGCTATTTCTTACTTGCTAAGAAGCAGAGCTGAAAAGTGTTTCTTCAGTTTTAAAACACCTTAATACATGTAGGGGACCTGCTCCAAAGCCCATTGCAATCAGTGGGAGTCTTTCCATTGATTTTAATGGGCATTGAATCAGGTTTGGGGATGGAGGGGGTTAAAAACAATATTGTACAAGAGAATGTTCTGTGAATTTCTTTATTTTGCAAGTACAACAATTACTGCCAACATTGTCTAATAAGCGAGAAATCATAAGGCAAACTGCTATCTAATGGTAAACAGAAAATACTGATCTGACCTGTGTCAAACTTTTGGGGGCTACCAAACATGAGCTAACAAGTGTTGCAAGTTTGAAGCGCCAAATGCTGTAATTCCTCACGCCCACTGAAATTCGTGGGAATTGGCAGTCTGAAAATCACACAAAGGCGGCTGCTGCATCTTGAGTCATGGTGAGCCGGCCTGCAGCAGGGGCCAAAAATCTCATTACTGGTGACATCAGAATTACAGGAGCTGGCAACACTGTGTTTCTAAGTGACTAGTGCACAGGCGAATGCTCACAGCGCACTCAGCATAGCTTGTGGTTTGTGTGCAGGAGTCCTTTTTAACAGGCTGTGATCAAAGTGCTTCATTCTGAATCCCCATCAGGCTATGAAAACTGATCAGTGCATCTCATCACCAGCTGTAACACATACAAAGAACCAAGCACGGGTGGAACGTAAGGCTTCTGGAAAGAAGAGACCATGTGACCATCCATTCCAGTGACCCCACCCCTATAAGAATGGGGTAGCTATTGTGAGATTCCCCCTTCCCTTTGGATCTAATGACTGGAGAGGGAGGCTGGAAGGGCAGTTTTCCCCCACATTGTTACCACCCCAATAGTAGGTGGGTATGTTTGCCAGAGAAAGAGCCAGAGCCAGCCAATGAGTTGCAGAAACTGGCCGGCTTCCCCTATTTAAGGGGTCCCCAAATGATTACGGTCTGAAGCGGCTGCTTTCTTTTCTTGTACCCAGGACTGACTTCGGACACATGCAACTCAATGCCCTCAGAAAGAACTGGCTGTGAAGAGCAGTGTGTGAATCTAGCCTGAACTTGTCTGATGGCACCAAGTCAGCACGATCTTCTGATAGAAGTTCTGTCAAGCCTCCAGATTCCCATGCATGCAGGCAGAGGCTGCCAGTGCCAAAAAGATGTTGGGTGCAGCAGTTAGCCATTGGCAAAGGCTGAGTAATTCCCCTCTGCTAAGCAATCGGCAGAGTAAACTTTGGAGACCGCCCTCTTACCTTCCCAGTCAGAGCTAGGATGCCTGGGAGAAAGTGAACATTAAATGAACCGGAAGAGTGTAGAAGAAGCAGGGAAACTACAGCTGAGAAATGGAAAAGAAAAATAGCATTTCTGATGGGTCAGCTGGCAGGGGTGGAATTCACAGTCAGCAGCCAAGGAGCCTAGCTAGGATCAGTCTCAAAAGAAATGAACTAAATTATTTCCCAGACAGGTCACTCAGGAACACTGGCACATCAGCCTATGATTCCTTCACTAATATGTCTGGGGCTATCAGTCTCACGTACTTCCTCTGCCCAGGTCCTTTTCCCACACATTGGAGACTCTACACTCAGACCCCCATGTGCACTCTGCATTAATGTCTATGCCCCACAAATGGGATTTTATATTTTCTAATAATATTTTGACTATGGAAATTGTTGCGGCTGCACCAAATTTCCCTCCGGGGTTAAACATCATTCCTGCACAACTGAATGTACAGACCAGTTAGTAAGATTTGATCATATGACAAATACAATATAACTTTCTAATGTATTCTTCTACTGAGTCCATCACTATGATATCTCACAAAGGAGAAAAGGAGCAACATGAAGAATACTCTATTCTTATTCTCTCTCTCTCTCTCTCTCTCTCTCTCTCTGTGTCGGATGTGGTCTGAGTACATTTTCTTCTTTGTCTTTTGTTCCCCACATTTTGTTCATTATCATGGACAGGCCAAGTAAAACAGCAGGTGGGATTTACATTAAGATAGGAAGGCAGTTACATTTGTGGTCAGGCTCAAGACTTCTTGAAAGGACTTTCAGAGCTGTGGGCATTCTGGTGAGAAAGTTTGATCCCTGGTTCTTACAAATCTTTTATAATTGATAGCTTCAGAGTACCTGACGAGTGTAGCTGTTGTGGCTGGTCCTGGTCCTGGATGGAGAGGCACCCAACACATTTAGAAATTCAGTGTAATCAAGTAATTCTAGGGACTGATCCTGCCACCCATGTTCATGCAACTCAGTAGTGGACTCAGAAAGGACCATTCATAAGGGTTACCGGATCAGGCTCTTATTTTGTATAGCAGCTTTCATTCGCCCTATAAAACGCCCTCCTCAGCAATTGGTCGAGAAAATCCTGGTTTATGTGGCTCACCCAGATTTCTCAGCTAAATCCCTATTGAAGTTCTTTTTATTTTGCACACACATTGTGTCAAACCTATTGGCACGCCTATGTGATTCACAAGGGCGTAATTTGCAGCTTGCTGTAACTCAGCTCAGAGGTGATGTGGGTTAGCAATACGAAGTGATCAGAGAAATTAGTTGGAGTTGGGCCTGCTTCAGCTATTGCTGCTGTACCACTAGATCAACGCCTTGTTTACACTCTCAGGCTACTTGAGGACTCACTGGCAGAAGTCCTATCTCATACCACTATTTTCCAACTGTTTAGCTACAACATTGCAGCACTTCTTGCCACAGTCATTAATGGTCACCACCAAGTCGGGCTACCACAGCTGGATGTGATATGGGGTTAGGAGGAGGGTGAATTTATTTTATTTTAGTTTTCTCACTTTTCTGAGTGTCAGAACCAACACTGGAAAGAGGAATTCCTCGTTCCCATCTCCCACACACATTGGATTGCTTACTCTTTCTTTGTGTCTGGAACACAAACACCTGGATGATGACTAGAGCAGCTTATTCAAACAGATGGTGCAGAGAAGTGCAGAGAAGTACAGAGTTTTTGAATGGTAAAACAGAATTGTTAAATTTAAAAAATTAAGAAAAATAAATCACCTGTATTATGTTTAGCAGCAGGATTGGTACAGGTTTCACTTCATGCCATTCGATCTCTCACTGTTGCCTCATTGGTTTTAAATGTGCTTTCTGACAATTGAGATTGAACAGGACATAATGGGGAAAAAATATCCTTGTCATTTGGCAACAAGGGAAACCAACATCTTCATCTCACCGCAGGCCAGACCTCAGCCCATCTATTAGCCAGAGGTTGGAAGGCCTCTTGCGTTGCTGGAGCTGCCATTTTGCTGTGCTCTTAGAACACTTGAGAATGAAGAGCATTGATCAGTTAGGACCTTCTGGAGGTGAAGATAGCGGAGGACGACGTAAGGATCATTCGTCCGTTTTAGTTGTGTATAAGAAATTCCCCACGGGAAGCATGAGAATGGTGGTTCACTTGGCCTAAACAAATAAAGCAAATTAATAGAGCCCTGCAGATCTGCAGGTATCCACTTTCTATCCATGGACCATTTCCGCAGATGATATTGCGGATGTGGATACAAATTTTGTATCCATTGCAGGGCTCTGACGGTAAGAGCCGGCGGGCAGCTGTGAGGAACCGTGGTGTGGATCCTCCACCTGCCCTGGGCAGAGGGTGTGGGGGCAGGGACGGGGGCTGGGGGCTGCTCGGGCCCCATGCCCAGGGCAAGTGGAGGGTCCTCCCTGGCTCCCCACAGCAGCCTTCCCAGCTCTTACTGTGGACGGGCTGCAGCTCTGAGCCGCCCACCGGAGCCGGGTCGGGGAAAGCCACGCTGGCAGCTGGAGTCTGGGTCCCTCCACCTGCCCTGGGCGGGGGACTGGGACAGGGGCCGGGGGCTGCTCGGGCCCCCTGCCCAGGGCAGGTGGCGGGTCCCCTGCAGCTCGCTTCAGCTGCCAGCACATCTCTCCCGACCAGGTTCTGGAGGGGTGGGGGTGCCTCAGAGCCTCAGTCTGGCCCCTGGTGTAGAGCCCTGCAAATCCGCGGATATGCACAGATAATTTTTGTGAATTGAATGCAGATACGCATTTGTGTATCCATGCAGGGCTCTACAAATTAAATATACATTTAAAAAAATCAGAGGTACAGATAGCTTATGGATATAGAGAGGTGCCTGGGAAGTCATTTTACACTCCTATGAGCAGCTTGTACTACAAGTGCTATGCTCACTCAATTTGCTCTTCATGATATCTGCATACCTATAACACAGAGTACCAGAAGTACAAAACGATGGCAGTTTCACTAGTTGGTATGCAGGAGGAGCACATGCAATTATTGCTTATGCATCTGAGTGCGCAAATACCTCATTTGCACTAGAAGTCATGGTAACGGTGCACACAATTGCATGTTCATGTTTGAAGATCAGGACCTATATGTCATTTATTTATTTACAAGATTCAGTTCATAAAGAGTCCCCATATCATTAGTGCCAGCTAGTGAGATTGGCTTGTAGTCTTCAGTGCCCTAGAAATACGTGTGTTGTTGAGTAGGAGTGAGGAGAGGGAGCTATCTACAGTTTCTCCAGCAGGTTGATTGTTTTTAGTAATATACTGGCTTTGTGTGAATGAGTGAGGGATGTTGCCCTCTTGGTGCTGGCCCACAGAGAGGTTAAGGGACCTGCTACTGTTAGCAGCTAAAGGAGTTTTCCTTAAACTCAAATGGTAAAAGGTTGTGTTTAAGAAGCTGGAGGAGAACCCAAGTGTGTGATTAATCTAATAATTGGGGCTATTGCCTGAAGCACATAGATTTCATTACAACAGGAGCTTGGCAACCTCATGCTATGAACCTGAGGAGTATGACTTTTGATGCTATTTATCCAAAAGAAAAAAAGCATCATGATTAATAATTCATTTGAGATGGTGGCAGATTCATATTATCCAATAGGTGCCAAAAACTGCACAGCATAGCTTTGAAGGTCTCCTGCCTAAATTCTTCATAAGGCCAAACTGTTATCTGCTGAAAAGCTCCCACGAGAATGTGTGGTAAAACATCCAAGTATAAAACCAGCATTTGACATTTACCGGCATTTTCTGTTTATGGACATTCTTATGGCATAGTAGCCAAAAGACTCTGTCCAAAGACAGTGTGTAACATACAATTTTTTATTATACACTTAAAGGTGGCTGAGACAGCAAGTAATCATATGCATCCGAAGAAGTGGGCTGTAGTCCACTAAAGCTTATGCTCTAATAAATTTGTTAGTCTCTAAGGTGCCACAAGTACTCCTGTTCTTTTTATCTGAAATCTGTGGCTATGACTCAGGGTGCCACTTTCTGATTGTCTGAGGCTTAAAGTACAAATTTACTATGTTTGAAATTGTAGCGCTGGAATCCCTCCAGTTATGTCTGTCAAAACTGTCACTAACTTTCTATCTGTGACTGGCCTTCATAGAGATACTGGAGGTATGTTGCACAATGAAACAAACATAATGGGTTTGAAATTGTGAGATTTCCTTTCTGCCTTAAATGTAGCGAAGAGAAGGGGTTCATTAATCCATCACTACATTTTCAAGCTTGGCTCAGAATGATCAGTAGCTAAGTATAGCAAGAGGGCACCTAGCTTTTGTCCTCTTTAAATTCAGAGCCCTTCTTACTACTAATAATAGTAATCATACCTCTTAATCTCAGTCTCTACCATTTATTTAATTATCTCTGTGCATTAGGCAAACATTAGTTAATTAAGTTCCATGACAAAAGGGGGCGTGTATATATAGGGATCATTTTGCTCCCCACTGACATGCAAACACCTCTGGATGAAGCTGAATAGCTAGCTGTTCAAGAGTGCACAGCAACTCTGCACAACAGTTGAGGACAGGAACTGAAGAATAATATGGAATCTATTTGAAACTGGCATTTGGCTAGGAGACCAACATTAACATTTGTGCTTTTTGCAAAAAGTGCCATAGTAACTCATGACCACAAATGATCAGACTCTTCCTCTTGTTTTTCATTTAAAAAGATGCCGTGTGTAACATTAGTAACCTCACACATGGGCATTGATTCATCACTTTAAAAGAAGAGCATCCCCTACTGATTCATAACCACCACTTCTTGCAGCAGCTTGGTGGTCTCCTGTCCAAGTAAAGGCCTGCTTGGATTCTGCTTGCTTGATGAGACCACAGCACAGTACTGCCAGAGCCTGAGTAAAGTAGTAGCAGGCCTGGGTGGAGTGAGTACATGATTTAGTCCACATATTCTATTGCAGTACCTCAGCACTGAGCAGCGCACACTGTTCACTTCATCTGCGTGTGTTAAATGGTTGCTCACACCTCCAGGCTAAGTCAGTTTCTGGAACTCTTTCTCTCAGACTCCAGCTAATTATCGACAACCGAAAAATTAACTTTTCATTAGGAAAACGCTGGCATCAACATCAAATGGGAATTGTGTTACACAAAGGCCACGCTTGCAGCAACAGCACATTGCACACAAATGCAACATCAATCAAATGCTTAAAAAAAAAAAAAAAAAAAAAAAATGTAGTTTCATTTCAGGAATAAGCATTGCTGGTATCAGCCTTTCCTCTTTCTTTAAATTAAAGAGTCTCCTGTTAGTCTCAGACAGTCTAGTGCTCCATACAATGTTGTTTTGTGTTGGAAAATTCTCTTTTGAAATATTAATTATGTTCTGGCTGGTGCTGTAGGCTAACTGGAAATAATTTCCTATTTATTGCCAGAACCATTTGTCTAAATCAGGACTGTCTTTGTTTGTTTTACAGTTAAAACTAATGAAATGGCTTTATATATTTCAGTATTGCAAAAAAAAAAAATTGCATCTTACTGATACTTTGTTCACACTGTTGTAATTTAGGGGCTGTCAGCAGTTTCCATTAAGAAGGGCAATCGCCCATCTTCAGGGTTTTGCAACTGGGCCCTGAAAATCTGTTCTGGAATTGAATTGGCAAACAGGTCCTTGGCTCCAGAAGCAACATGTGTTTTAAAATACACAATTGGCAAAATTCTGAGTCACAACTGAAAGGCTTGTTGTCTCTGTTGATCCCTTTGGTGCTCCTGGGAATTATAGTGAACGATATCATGACACTGGGCAAAAATCAGGAAGGGGAAGTCACATGCTGAAAAACCACACCATCCCCCAATAGATGCGGCCCTGACCATCTCAGAAACCGTTTGCAGGCAGTGTGGTCTTCACATAGTCCTCTACTGCAGCTTCTGGAGTGGACTATAGGAGTCAGCTCTTGGTTTTCCTGGCCACAGGATCTATGCTAGTGCGGGAGCAACAGACCACCCCATTTTAGGCTTTCCACCCTCCTGCATATATGGCAACCATGTAGCATGCCGGTGCAGCACCATCCCTCTTCTAAGGCATCTCTTTGCATGCATGCTAGGATCAATAATGTATACATGGTTTTCTTTCTATGCATTTTTTTGTACCTGTAGCACTTGGCAGTATTTCTTAAGGGAACTCAACAGTTAGTCTGTTAGTTCTCAAAGGTGCCACAGGACCCTCTGTTGCTTTTTACAGATTCAGACTAACACGGTTACCCCTCTGAAACTTAAGTGAACTCAGTTAGGGTATGTCTACACTGCAGTGGGACTGAGCCATCCAGCCCTGGCAAACACTTGGGCTCGCATGCCTAGAGAGTTGGGTGGACTTGAGAGCCCAAGCTGCAGCAGCCGTAACATCTCCACTGCTATTTTTAGGGTGCTAACACGAGCTCCACTACAGCAAGTCTGTTTTCTTGGGCTATGAGGCTCGCTCCCAGCTGCTATACAGACAAACTCTTTGGCATGGGACCACCAAGGGCTAGGTTGGTCTGAACAAGAACAAAAAGTTGGAAGCTTTTTGGACCTTAATCCAAACTTCCCAAGAGCCTTTAGGCTGAAGAACCAGCCTGGAAATCTCACAAAAAATGGACTTTCTCATGAGACTTCCAAGGCTTCTCATTTCCAGTTGGTGCATGAAATGGGGGGAAATGGAGGTGGGTGGCAGAAGATGAAGAGAGTGTTTACAGATTCTTGGTTTGAATTGGCTTGAGGGACAGGTGAAGAAGGTTCAGGTCAGCTTGCCCATCCTTAGTTAATTGTGGGTTTTGAAAAGAGAATAAATCTACAAGAGAAGGGGATGCAGGCTAGCTTTTTGGTTAAGGCACAGGGCTGAGAGCCAGGAGTTGTAGTCCCCACTAGGACAGTGACCTCCTGTGTAACCTTAGGCAAGTCACTTAGACCTAGGACTTTTAGAGCTGTAATAACAAAATGCCAAAGTAGTAGTGTCTGGAAGGCATGGAGATTATGCCTCTTCATGAACACTGCTCAGGCATATAAAGCCTGGGGGTAAGGGGGAAACAGAGGGAGGAGTTCCCCTTGCTTCACCTGTTCAGCAGGTGCAGCCATTGCTTCCCTCAGTGCAACCATCCCTGAGGGTAGGGCCTGCCTAGGCTCCACCCAGAAAGAGGAAACTTACCCTTGCACTCACCAGTACTGGAAACATGGCTATAGACTGTGATATCACTATAGGAGTTGGGACAGTTGGTCAGGTCATGATGCACAGAACTGGTTTAAGGAGATCCTGACCTGGTGAGAGACATTAATCTGTCCTGTGAAGAACCTGTATTTTAATAACAATCTGATGACGCACTTGCCCAGTCTGAGGCAGGATTAGGGAGTGCATCTTGCAGTCCTTTAGAAGGAGGCCAGCAGGATTGGGCTGTAAGTGTTCATTGGATAGCACAGATTGTCAGGGCAGTAGATAGCTGGCAAAGCTTTTCCTCGGTGTGTACAAGTGGAACTTTAACACACACAAGATGCACAGTTCAGCCACACGAGTTGCACTTGCCTCTTGCTAAGGTGAATTAAATATGTAAATGAATGTTAATTTTAGGTTAAGGCTGGAGATCTGGTCCAACACTTCTATCCAAAGTCACACAAAAGAATTCCTTTGTTTCCAGAATTATCATCTGTACAGGATCAGCATTACAATTTGCAGAAAAGCCTCAAGTTGCCATAGGGGTGGGGCCTGGGGGTAAGTGGGATCAGGAGGAAGAAATGAATTGGGTACAAACCCCTCTGCTTCCACTGTTAGGGGACAGAGCTCTGGACTCATGGTAGTTTACCAGTCCCAGTGCTAGTGGGGAGATCAAAGGGGCCCAGGAGTCAGCACAGGACTGCGTGTGCATGTGGAAGGATGGGTGGAAGTAGGCCATGCCAATAACCTGCAGTGTTTATGCTTAAGGCCTCTGCTTATGTTTACCAGAAACTGAACACAGTTTTAGCTACAGTTTGCTTTGTAATGTTCTCTGTTTAGAGAGCTAGAGCCCTCTCTCTGGTGGCATACAGATGTTGTAGACTTGGTTTTCTAATTAGAAGCATGGCACATTCCAGAGCAGAAAGAGTGCTTGCTTTCAGCCTGGAAAGGGGGAGCTTTTTCGAGTTAAGGTGCAGTGTATAAAAATGTAATTATAGTAAATTGCAAGTGGGCTGCACACTCAAGGATTTTTTTATCCATAACCAGTTCCTCACAAACCCAGCAACTTTGTCATGTTTTCTAGTCAACTTTGGTTTAGTTTTAATATTGGTTTAATAAGATCAGAGCTGAACTTTTAGGTTGAAGATATTCTAGGACTAGCTTGTTTGTGTTGCATATTCAAGGGGAAAACTGCAAGAACAGCTACATTACAGAAAAAAATCCTGCTGGGGTCATTCTGACAACTTCTGATAAAAAGATATTCTTTACACAATTCATGGCTAACCTGTGGAACTCACTGCTTCTGATCTCAACATCAAGAGCTTCGTGGTATTTAAAAAAAAATTTAGACATTGATATGCATAATAACACCCACTGAATATTAAACCCTCCTCATGCTTTTATATATGAGCCAACCAGAAACTCACGGGGTTTAGGAAGAAGCTTCCTTGGTGGTCAGTCTATTCCACAATTGTCCATTAAGCAACTCCTTTTCCCTTCCTTAGAAACATCTGGTGCTGGCCAATGTCAGAGACATGACACTGGTTGAGACAGATCTCTGGTCTGATCCAGTATAGCAGTTCCTATCTTCCTGTCCCAGCACACTTGCTAGGTCTCCTGGAGAGAAAAATATCTGGACTTTGAAAGAAATATGAGTCCTTTGGAGCCAGGAACATGTCTTAGCCTGCATTTTCTAAATCACTGTGCATATTATTGTGTGTTCATACACAACTATATATTAAAAGAAGCAGTTTTTTTCTGCTGACTAAAGCAAGGGGCTGGGAGTTGAGTCTGAGGTTCTAATCTGCCACTGATTTGTTGGGTGACTGTAGCAGAGCTTACCTGGTCTGGTTGCTGCTTCATGTTCCCTTCTTCCCTAGTTAATGAAACTCACAATCTGAGTGTTTCTCTCCCAGGCCTTCTGCCTAAGCACCTTAGAGAGTTACTCAGCCTGGGCCCCTTCTCTGGTCTTTTCCTGGCTATTCCCTGCTCTTGACTAGAGCACTCATGCTCAGGTCTGCTCTAACTGGAGTCTCTCCTCTGACTGACCCACAGACTGCCCTCCCAGCAGGCCCGGGTCTTAGTCACATGCTCTCCATTAAATGACACTTATACTCATTTGCTCCTCCTGGGGGCCGGGGCTGGGGCTGGCGGGACCCGGGCCGGGGTCTGGGCCGGGGGTGCTTGTCCGGGGCCGGTGGTGCGGGCCGGGGGCCGGCGCCCCGGGGCCTGAGCCGAGCCGGGTGGGAGATGCCGGGGCCAGAGCCTCTTGGCCTGGGCCAGCCTGCCGCCAGAGGGAGCCACTCGGCCGGACTGGGCCACACCGCGCCCCAGCCTACCTGCTGCCTCCCTGTTTCAGGCTTCCCGCGAACATTTGATTCGCGGGAAGCAGGGGAGGGGGAGAAGCAGGGGGTGGAGCGTTCAGAGGAGGGGGCAGAGTTGGGGCGGGGACTTTGGGAAAGGGGCGGGGGCAGGAAAGGGGCGGAGTTGGGGCGGGGCCCCGTGGAGTGTCCTCCTTTTTTTAAATTAAATTACCTACCAAGTAGGTAAGTGGGACAAGAGCAAAGCAACTAAAATTAGAAGAGCAGCCAGCAAGCCAGCAAACCCTTTACTAGATCAGCTTTTTTACAATCTGAAGTCATTCCTTCTTGGTCACTAGGTGACCTACCTCCTGCTCAGGAGTGAGATTTAAAGCCTTTGAAAATTCTGCTCAGATCAGGAAACTTTTTTATCCCACAAGCCCTTCAAATTCAAGGTCTGCTGGTGACTTTGTGACTGACCTTGGCGTCACATCACCAAAGGAGGGAATCCCACACATTCTGGAATGAGACAGAAGCCTAGTGAGTGTTTGCTGTTTGTCTGTGGAAAAACATACCTGCCACATAGCTCTAACAGTTCTGTAGAGACCTAGAGGGCCAAATGTGTAGAAATGGAGACCTCATCTCTGTGTGCAAGAAATGTAGAGTGAGAAAAGCCACTGATATTAACAGCACAAAACATGGATTAACTGAATGTCAAGGGAGAGCCTTGAGTAAGTTTGGTTAATTGAATAATCAAGGATATTTTCAATGTCATAATGGATGGTCAGATCATTGTAACAAAGCCCATGTGCTAGAGACAACAGAGTTATTATAGCCATGTCGATCCCAGGCTTTTAGAGAGACAAGGTAGGCAGGGCTGTCCCTAGCTATTCTGGGGCCCTACGCAGTGTCCCCTCCCCCCGCAGGGGGGCAGGCCTCTGAGGGGGAGTGGGCCCCAGTCCTCCGTGGGGGAGGGGCTGGCTTGGGGGGTAATGGGGAACCACGCCCCAGCACTCACCGGCGGCACGGCTGGGACCAGGTCTGCAATTCCTGCCGCCGGTGAGTGCAGGCCTGGCCATGCTGCCGAGCTCAGGGGGGTGGTGGTGGGCTGGGGCGGAGCAGGGGCGGGAAGAGGCGGGGAAGGGACAGGGTGGGGCAGAGGAGGACGGGGGCTTGGGGAAGAGCCGGAGCAGGGGCTGGAGCAGCACGGAGTTGCACAGGGCACCAGGAAATTTGGTGCCCCAAATTTCCTGGTGCCCTACACAGTTGCGTAATTTGCATATGGGTAAGGACGGCCCTGAAGGTAGGTGAGGTAATATCTCTCTCACCAACAGAAGTTGGTCCAATAAAAGATATTACCTCACCCACCTTGTCTCTCTAGAGGCAACAGTGTATTTATTATATAAATCACTCACACATGAGGAGCTAGGACAAACCCTTCAGCTCCAAAACCACAAGCCTCAACCACTTGAGCTAAAAGAGCCCATCGGTAGCTAGGAGCAGTAGCAGGCCCCTTAACCTTCTGCGGCCCAGTTACCAGGAGGCAACATTCTTTGTTCACTCAGTCTCACGCACTGTCACATATCTCAACATGACTCCGTCTGGGGTAAACTGAAGTTCAGATAATCAGGGCTGAGCTGTCAAAACTCTCATCCCAAATCCAGTTTTTTTTACCTGTTGAACTATCAGTCAGCTGCACTCGGCTAAAGAGGCAGACTTTGCTTTTGCAGGAGGAGTTTTATCAAGAGATAAAACAGGGAGCCTTCTGGCCCGCATCCCAACAGTCATGTCTAGGAAACTGTGGAGTACATTTTATCTCACCGTACAAGATAACAAACCAGCATTGACTGTAACGGGTCTCTTCACTCTCTGCACAGGCCCTTCATGCTTCTGCCCCCGCTGATGGAGTGGATGCGAGTGGCTATCACCTACGCTGAGCATCGGCGCAGTTTAACTGTGGACAGCGATGATATCAGGCAGACGGCCAGGCTGCTCTTACCGGGACTGGACTGCGAACCACGGCAGCTGAAGTATGTGGGCTTATCTTTACAGTCAGTTATGATAATCAAAGCACTTTGCCCTTCTGTATCACCTTCCATGGGAGGATGATCTCAAAACACTTTATAAACATCACTGAATTTAGCCTCACAGCACTCCTGTGGGCTAAGAAGTTTTAGCCTGATCTTACAGATCAGACACAGAGAGATTGTGACTTGCCCTTTGTCATGCATACCGTCTGTGGCAGAGACAGGCTGAGAATATAGGGAGACTGATTCCCAGGCCCCAGTGTTAACCACAAGATCATTCTTTGCCTCTTTAAATACCCTGGTGAAGAGCCTAAATCTAAAGTCTCAGACTTAAAGAGAGCCTTCCTCTACACAGATTGCTCATAATTTTACAGTAAGCTGGTGCTGCTAGTACTCATTTGTGTTTCATTCATTGTCTATGTTCTGCTAAGTTTACTGGTGTTAGCACTGATTTTGGTATTGTGCAACTGTTTTGTGGTTCCCCAGCCAGAAATGTACACATTAGTGCAAAGTGAATTTTTCCTCCTTAAATTAATCCCATTGCATTTAATTAATGATGACTTTGCAGTGGACACATAAATAATAATAAATGATATTTGTAACATACTTTGTAAGGAAAAAATGTACCGTTACTTTTAGGTCTTTTGTGTGAAGGAGGGAGGTTGATCTAATGGTTGCAGCAAGGGGTTTTGAGTCAGGATTTCTGAGTTCTATTCTTAGCTTTTCTACTGATTTTCTGTGTGGTATAGGAGAAATTACTTAACTTTTCTGTGCCTCAATATTTACCACCCTCAAAAGATGTTGCAAAGCTGAAATAAACAATGTAAAAGGCTCTGAGGTTCTCACATGGCACTGCAGAAGGGCAAGCTATCAGCATGCTCTCTTGCTAGTTTCAGGAATTCTCCTTTCAATCTTAGTTTCATAGTTCTTTTTTCAATCTTTCCTCTAGATTGAATGAACTGTTCAAAACACAGTCTGAGACTTCCCACTTCAAAGGTACCCTGTGCTGTTTTAATCTCCACAGGCTTTTGTAAATCCAATAGAGAGAGATTGTGTATAAAATACAAATGGCTCCTTAATTTCTAGGTTACATGTAGAAAAAAGAGGAAAGGGTTTTTCAGGTTCTATTTCAGAAGTGTATTGATATAAATTAAAGGGAAATTCCTAGACAAAAACTTTGCTAAGGTAGAATTAAGGCTGAGAGTACATACCGATAAACTTCAGGTTAAAAGCCTTACAGGGCCACTGTCATTACCAAACAAAGCCACCTTTAGAAACCCAGGCAATCTAGATACTCATATGAATGAATGGGGTGAGGGAGAGGAAAGAGGACAGGGATTCAGCCACAACATGTGGAATATACAGGAATTCAATTCTGTATTCTGATTGTTGAGAGGGGAGTTTCATAACTGGCTCTTGGAAGGAGTCTGATGAAGGTTTCTATCCATGTTGTTCTGATTACAGGGGAAAAGAAAAAATCTGTAAGAAAAACCAGGTGCTTTTCCTTCCCATAACCATATATTTTCTCGCACCTTTCACCAAACCTCTCCAAGGACATACATGACATACATAAATCTTTCTATGCAACCAGTCAGCCTTTGCATCAAATATGCACATCATGTTTGCAGCAGAGGGCAGAAATCGTAAGTCAGAATTGAGCTTCATAAGCTGTTTGTTCTGACCCTTCTTTTATAAGCTGTTATCCCAAAGGCCCTAAGTATTCTCCATGATGGGGTTTTTGGAGCTGGGAACATTGTCTATGCTGCATGGAAAAAAATGTTGAAAAGAGGGAGGTGTCACTATTCTAAGGCACGTGACATGACCTTCTCACTTACAGGAAGCAATTGTGTAGTGATTAGAGCAAGTGGCAGGGAGTCAGGACTCTTGGGTTCTATTTCCAGCTGTACCTCTGGCTCAATGCGTGACCTTAGGCAAATCACAACTGCTCTGTCCCTCAAAGTACGATGATAATTCCCACCTCGCAGAAGGATTCTGTCACTTGGAGGGGATTTGTGGATGAAAGGCAGTGAAGGGCAAAGTGCTGTTGTTATAATGACCTCTGTCCTGAAACTGTATAT